>NC_041338.1:20527391-20624891 GCF_004354835.1 Perca flavescens
TGAGATTCTCTGTTCTCATGAAGTCTCCAACCATTACTAATCAGATTACATGACTATTAACATTATCGTGCAAAGTAAGGGAGACATATTAGATAGTATGAATAGGTAAACCATTTAGAACAAGCATGATCACTTCATTGAGTCACATATTTGCAGCTGAGAATTTTTTTTTTTTTAAATGGATACAAATTGTAAAACGTATCCCTCTATTTAGCATATATAAACATTATATAAACATTGAATAAATGGTTTATAACACAATAATGTAGTTGTAAAAGATAAAAGAATAATTAAAAGTGTTTATTAATGCACAGTATTTTTTAACAATCCTATGAGTACTAGTATTTTATACTATTACAACTGTGTGTTACCATATTGTCTGTTTGTACAGCAGCCTCCATGGGTGCCCACAGGAGGAGTTAGTTGTTGAGAAATGCATAAATAAACACTTATATCTGCTCTACATCTACATTATATTGTGTTATATAAAATGTATTTATGTTGATATACTGCTTATAAATTATAAATAGGAAGAGTTAAAGTAAAGTGATAGTGAATCTTTTCTTTTTTTGTGATAGACGGTGAAGCCAACATTATGATGACTCAGCAGAATTATCATCAAGACAAAACAACAAGGTAGATGAGTTCTGACCTCTCGCAGTGGCTCATTCAGCTCCTCCAAAATGCTTTCCTCGTCAAACATCTTGCCCTGATAGCGGTGTTCGTAGTATTCGTGGATCCTCTGGCGCATGTCGGCAGGAAGCTTGTGGAAGGACATGTACTGCTCCACCTGCTTATACTGTAACAACACAAGTCCAATTATTACAATTAAAAAAGTATTATTATAATGTTTTAAAATATTTAAGTGAAACACCGCCACAGAAATACCGGGAACTGTAATGTAACTCGAGAGAAAATGCAAAGTCATGTTAAAAAAAAATATTAAAGTGATTGATGTGTTGGCTCAGAGGTGGACTATAATGTGTCTCATTATGTTAACAGTCAACTGTCAGGCCATCTGTGAAACCGGCCCACAGAGCAATGTCGTGCCTCTGTCCCATCTGACAAATACGGTTGCGCTCTGCAGGCTGCAGCTAATAACATTAACTACTGTGTCCTTCAGCTGTGTACTCTACCAGCAAAGCACCATGAGCGGTCCGTGTACCCAATCTATGTCAGTTCGGTCATTAGTCGCTGTTTTGCTTTTATTAACTAGCTCCTTACTCTCTCTAGTGTCTCTTTGTTTCTGTGTTGAAAATCCACAACGACAGCTCAAAAATCTTTCACTGATTTCTCTTATACAGTATGTTGCTCTGTCCCTTCACATATATTTATAGTCTCCCTCTGTGGGGCATTTTCTCACTTAAATGCCCACAGATTTATGACAGGGGGGCAAAATATTCACACAAATACTTTGTCACAACGTCATGCATCATCCTCACCATTCCAACTGCATTTCAATCAGCCGTGGAATAACTATACAGATCCTTTATGCAAGTAAAAGCAACAAAACACAATGGAAAAATAATAACTAAAATTACTTACAAGTAAAATTCCTGCATTCAAAATCGTACTCAAGTAAAAGTACAAAAGTACTATCAGCTTATTATACTTAAATTATTAAAAGTAAAAGTACACATTATTCAGAAAAATGGCCCCAGTGACTGATATTAGTATTTATCATATTATTGGATTATTAATAATAATAATGCATTAATGTGTAATGAGCATTGTTCTGATGCAGTTTGTCAAAGTGGAGCAAATGTGAACTAATTTATACTAATCTTTAACAATAAACTAATCCTTTGTTTTGTAAATGTAGTGGAGTAGAAGTATAAAGTAGCATAAAGTGGAAAAACTCCAGTGACATACAAGTACATCAAAATACTTTATAAATAATAAAACTAGTTAATAAATATAGCACAGTATTTGTATAAATGTACTTCATCACTGATTTCAGCTCTCTTAGAAAGAAGAGAAAGTGACAAATATCAGCCATGCAGAGAACAAACACCCACCTTCTCCTGGTACTGCCTCCTGGAGGAGTCCAGAGACTGAATGAGTGCAGTCGCATGCCCAACAAACATGGCGAAGCAGGTAGCGCCCACAATCATGCTGAGGATGGTGAGCCACACGTCAGCCATGCCGATAGGGGGGGTACAGGCCGTACCCGATGCACAGCATGTGACTCATGGCCTTGAACAGGGCGTAGGAATATTGCTGACCCCAAGTGTCATTCTGGAAGAGAAGAAGAGGAAGAAAGAGAAAGTTTATCACCACAACATTAATGCTGTAGCACACCTTTGTGAGCCTATTCACAGTTTAAAATCAAGACCACGGGTGATGACACCTTTATTTTCCCTACTGAGGGGCTCAGACCGTCAGAAAACATCACCTTACAACATGCATGCTGACTAATGCACTGGCATTACTGTCGTAGTTTATTCTATTTCCGTTACCAGTATACCTATTATTATATTTTCTACTTAGAGCGATAATTAATAAAGCGTATATCTCTAAATACTTGTATGTGATTAGTGCTACAACTAACAATGATTTTCATTATCAATTAATTTGCCAATTATTTTCTCAATTAATCGATTATTTGGTTTATAAAGTGTCAGGAAATTGGGCGGAAATGCCTGTTATAATTTCCCACAGCACAAGGTAATGTATTCAAATATCTTGTTTTGTTTGACCAACAGTCAAAAACCAAACATATTTGGTAGTCTATCATTTTTGACAAAGAAAAGATTCAAATCCTCACATTTGAGAGGCTGAAACCAGGGCATGTTTGATGTTGGATTAATTACTTATTATAAAAAATAGTTGCCATTCATTTTCTGTTGATCGACTAATCAATTAATCATTGTGTTTTGAAGCCCCTAAAAACTGAGTTTCAAAACTAAAGTTCTCTATAATATTAAATACCCATCACTAAATATGCAAGTTTTGAAAACACACCTTTAAATATTATTTATTGAGAGTTTCACAATCAAAAACTCAGCTAATCTGCTTCATCAGGACTGTGAGGGTGTGATTTGATCTGATCTCCTGATT
This sequence comes from Perca flavescens, assembly GCF_004354835.1. Taxonomy (NCBI): domain Eukaryota; kingdom Metazoa; phylum Chordata; class Actinopteri; order Perciformes; family Percidae; genus Perca; species Perca flavescens. Next base: position 20,530,452 of record NC_041338.1, read on the forward strand.
GGTGCATTGAAGTATCTGACATCATCTTTTTTCCAGCTGAGACACGCCTACTTCATAACAGTGAAAAGAGCACATAAAAAAAATAGAAAGAATCTCTTATTTGAAACAATCAAAACTGTTCTAACTTTGGCAGAAAAGTTTGTGTTCATGGAGGACCACATCACTCATAGTAAGACTACTTAGACCACTTACCACCATCTTGTTTCTAGTGACCCAGCAGTCAGGTGGGAAGTCCTGCAGCATGGGAACCAGGAACTGCAGACAGCCATCCCAGTGACACAGCAGCAGCATCATACCAATCAGGTTCATGATGCGCACCATGGCGCTGGCCAGGTCATAGGTCATATGGAAAACCTGTGACAGATTATCAGCATTAATGAAACAGAAACAACGAAACACATCTCTCTGTACATAAATCTATGAAATGTCAATTCTCTCTCATGCAATCAGAGGATTTGAAATGTACAATAGTTGCTTTGTGAGCCGATGGAAACAGGGGTTCTTTACCAGATCACACGCTGTTCTTAATCTTCTATAGACCAACAGAGGCTATTTCAGTATTGCATAACCATCTGCAAGTAACATTAATGGCTCATGGGTAGTGCAGCCTCAATTGGAATTATAAAATAAGATAATGTGGGAAAATATCTGTTATTAGGTGGTTGTGTGTATGTGTGTGTGTGAGCTTTAGAAGGGAACTAACAAAGGAACTCTACCCTTAACAATATGTACATTTGTTTTTAAAATACGCAGTATCATGTTTTTTCCCTGATAGAAAAAAACAGACATAGCTACAAGTTAGGAGAAATCTGCTGATGCAAGGGAAATACAAAATTATTTAATACCGCACTATAGTCAGAGGAACATTTCAGAGTAGGGCGGCAACTAACTATTACTTTCATAAATTCTTAATCTGTTTGTTTAGAGAACGTCCCGCACACTGACCAAAATGTATTTAGAAAAATATAACGTTTTGGTCTTAGATGTTGTATTTTTCTAAATATTAGAAAATTATTGCTTGCGTAATGGTCAGTGTGCGGGACTTTCTCTAAGCTTTTGATCTGCTTCTTTTGATCATATCCTATGCACCTGCCCGACAAAAGAGGTGTGCAAAAAAGCTTTCCTACGTTAATCTGTTTGTTGAAATGTAAGAAAAAGCAGGGTGATGTCTTTGAGTTACTTGTTGTGTACAACCAGCAGTTAAATACTCAAAGAAATTAAATTTGCTATTGTAAAATAGTTGCATTTAAAATGATGGAGTCTGGCATTTTTTTCAAAAAAAGGGACTAAAATGATTATCTAAATTGTTGCTGATTCATTTTCATTCATTCAGAGTTGCATCTCTATTAGCTATGTGAAGTCTTAAATAAAGATCCAAAGAGCCTGTCCCTCCTGGATCTACCTCTTCCCACTGGTGGATGTAGCGAATGAGTCTGGAAAGGCGCAGCAGCCGCAGCAGACTGAGGATCTTGGTGAACCGGACGATCCTCAGGGCTCGGGCCGTCTTGTAAAAGTCTGAGTCGATGCGTGTCTCCACAATGAGAAAGATGTAGTCCACAGGTATGGAGGAGATGAAATCCACCACGAACCAGCTCTTCAGGTACTTGATCTTAATCTGATGCGGGTCTAGGATGATCTCTGTGTTGTCCTCCTTGACGATGCCTGTGCGGAAATTGAGGACCAGGTCCATGAGGAAGAAGGTGTCTGAGACCACGTTGAAGACTATCCAGGGCGGCGTGTGCTCGTCCTTGAAGAAGGTGATGCCCACAGGGATGATGATGAGGTTTCCCACCATCAGCAGCAGCATGGTTAGATCCCAGTAGAACCTGAAACGCACGACCACACACATAACTCATGTTGTAGATAACAGCAGGCCAAAGTCATTAAGGTCTTTATACAAATCATCAGAAACGTCACTGTACCTTTGACAGAATAACTGAGTTGATTGTTAATGTGAGGATGAATAAGCAAGTTTTCTGTGTGTTTTTTTTTTTTATTAGAGATTAGAGCAAAATGCTTTTGCATTTGGTGGTTCCAACTTCTTAAATATGAGGATTTAATACTTTTCTTTGTCTTATATAATAGTAAACTGAACATCTGTGGCCTAAAACATTGGCCTCTGGGAAATTATAATGGCCATTCTTCACAATTTGTGCACATTTTCCAGACAAAACAATCAATCATGATAATAATCAGCAGATTAATCAATAATTAAAATAATTGCAGCCATTCGTAAAAGTACTGATTATCAGTAGTGTGAACTTGTTGGTCTGTTTCCTCTAAGTAAAATGGGAGAAATAATTTGAGAGACACAGCAACAGATTATGAGTAGACACTAATTTTATCAATGGTTGCTTTTCAGTTCACACAGGAGACTTTTGAAGTCAGTGTGTGTGTGTTCCTATGTGCATACTGAATATATGCTGAATAGAAATTAATCTCTGTGTGAGTTGCAGTCTCACACTGTAACTCAAAATTCAGTAGGTTTGTGTTAAAGTGGACAGAAACAATGCAAAAAACAGCAAACACGAACAAATATAGAAATAAGTTAATTCAAGAAAACAATTTAATTCAGTTCAATGCTGGGCTTCTGGCCACAAGGCAAAGAAGGAAATCGGTTGGAATTCATCTGAATTGCTCATGAGGAAATACAGATTTTCACACCTAACTAAATCTTCAAGTATCAGTAGCAGAGTGTTCAATTTCATCTAGAATTCCATAAAAAGGGGGGCTGTGTATAGATGTTGTTTACAGTTTGTTTATAATAAAGTCACCAAATTGCATTTCAATGTATTGTAAAATATTTTTATTAAAATGTATAGCTTAATTAACAAATCTAATCAAATTATAGCCAACAGTTAAATATAAAATAGTTAGTGGTTACCTGACACCACATATCTGTTTTATTCACTCTGTTTACTAACCCGACATTTAATATTGTCTTATGTCTTTATTCCCCTGATTTTGCAGACTGCTTTAAAATGACAGTAGCTGATGTATAACAGAGGACAATATCAGAGCACTTTATAATTCACAGGAAACATACAGCAATGTACACAACGGGCCAGCCAAGATATGGAGTGCGTTTGTTTACCAAATACCATCTTGAGTGTGGAGATGCAAAGCATGCACGCATGTGATTGCATGTCTGATCCATTTCAGAGACCTAATTAACCACTGATCGATCCAACAAGAGCCTGACATACTGCAGGGCCAGCACAAACTGCTCGTAGGGGTGGGTGTGGGGGTGTTGGGGGGCAGACCTGCAAAGTCGCATGCAATATATGTGAGGCCGCATATCCACAGTGTATAAGCCAATCGTTGTTGTAATGAATGCAAAAGTCTCACCATCTTGTAAACAGGTATAATTCAAAACCTCCATGATGATGATGATGATGATGATGATGATGATGATGATGATGATGATGAAAACAAAATCCATAGAAAAACAGCACATGCAACTAAACTGTGTTCCTGTGACATTTTCTGGACTCAGGAATGAGGCGATCAACAGTAGAGATGTGACCGGCTATATCACCACCTACAAACTCAGATTTCAGAAACTTAGTTTTACCTATTTATTCTAGTTACACACACCAAACCTTCAAAGGAAAACATCACAAAAAGGGAACCAGTGTGGACAGGGTGGCCATTTGTTCTAATCAGCTTTCTGTTGTTCTCTGCCAAACAAAGCATTTGCATTCCTCTCTTCATCTGCCTGATCATCTCTGCGGTGACACACTGGTCCTAATTGCACTTCCCCTCTCTAGCTAAATCCACTGTTATCTCCTGGGAATCCATGTCATCTCCAGAAGTCAGCTCCCACCAGCCAGATGTTGAGTAGTTAGCATTACTGCTTTGCACACGTCACTGTACTGCAGAACACTGGAACAGCTGGACCAACAACAAAAAAAAGTCTGCAGGGGACAGTGCATTACTGCCCCTGCAGAACATCCTGTTTGCTCATCAGCTGACTGTGCACACAGCATTCCGGACACAAAGATCAGACAACTTGCTTGTGTAATCTGGTGTTACCATCAAAATAAAGCTGACAGTCGTGGGGTCTCTGGACCTCTACTGGTCCAGAAAGGAATCTTGCACTATTTGGGTCAGAGTGCAACTACGTTAAAGAGCATGAAAGCAAAAGAGAGTGGAGTTACAAGCAAAGTGAACACAAAAAGGCTTAAAATGGTGAAAGAAGCTTAGATCAATCAGGACAGCTGAAAAAGGGATCACATTTGTACTAGAGATACTTATCTCTTGCTGCCAGGGCGCAGCTGAAGCACAACAGACTGCATGCAGCTCAGTGGCTTAACACACACCTGTAATGTGGCTCAGGCCCACCAGCAATCATATTAACCATATTTACGCAGCGTGCCAGTTCAGTATGTCCACTGCTGTATCCACAGCTTTAATAAAAGACAGCAGTTACTTATGCTCTAAACAACACAGCGACCATGTTCATAAAAGATACAAGGAGAGTGAACATTTGTTACACTGTGCTGAGTTAATGCACAGTGGTCAAGGAAACACACGGTATGTCAGCACACAACTGTTACCGATATCAGGAAGTGAAGTTGAGTGTCTGCAGTATTGGATTCAACAGTGTCATAGAAGACAACAAGACAAAAACAGTCTTTAAGGTTTACATCTGTAACTTAAAGTTGCATCTATAGGATAAAGTTACTACCTTAAGAGGCCCAAAACCCTGCTCCTGCTCAAAGTGTGACCTACATTGAGCATGAAGTAATGACACATCATACCTCATACACAGAGTTAACAGCTGGGCATCCTGATTCCTCACATCATCATTTTCATTTCAATCTCTCTGTCTCTCTCTGTGTGAGTGCAGTGTTTTGTGGTGTGTCCCCTCCCTGTCCACACCATCTCTGCTCCATTAGACTAATTGTACTGTAATAATCTCCACTGATGTGTGCTTCTAATATCTCGAATGGTCATGTTACCCTATTTTGATTACCCCATTTCCAAGCCCCTGCTGCACTCTCTGTAATCCATTGCCCTCGCTAAATGAAAAAAAAAAAAAGTGTAATTCAGATGAGTGGAGAAAAAAACTGCAGTGACACACATCGGCATACAACTGGCCGGTGCACATATAATGACAGTGAGTCTCAAGGTTAAATGTCTTAAAAATCCTTTGATGGCAGTGATGAACAAAATGCTGGTTTGCATGCAATGAAATGTAGAGCGTGCATGTTTGCATGGCACAGCATGGATGGTAAACTGGAAAATTACAGGTTGCCTTAGTTTGGTGAACAAACTATCTTATATCTTAATTTATAGATAGACAATTATGCAGAGAATTGGTTGGTTAGATTACCATATATTAACCCATTCTTGTGTGAATGTATACACACACACACACACACACACACACACACACACACACACACACACACACACACACACACTCATCTTGGCCAAACAAAAGAGGGATTTATATCCTACATATGATATAATTTGGCTGTCATTGTGCTTCTAAGATGATTTTGCATTGCAACTCCTTTACAATACATCAAATCTTTTCCCTGTAAGAATGGCCAGTATAAAGTATGAGTGGTTAAGTCTTTAGAAAAGGATCATTTTCAGAAATGAAGACATTATCTATGAAAGGTGTGTCTGGATTACTGAGGCACATTCAGTTTATGATACATTTATTCTGCACAGGCTCACACTGCTGATTATCATATTGTTATCATATTATCCCCGTGATCAAATAATAAACAGTCTTGGTGTGGGATTAGTTTGTGTCTATGACATTAGGTTTATAGCGACCTTATCATGTTTAATGGCATGTGTTTGTCTTATCAGAAGCAGGCTATTCTATGATCACAGTTTTTCTACATGTTTAGACCAAACAAGCTTAAAATGTTTGACAGGATCACTGATGCACTTTTTTTTTTGAAAAGAAAGGTTTTCTGCACACAAATTACCTAAAATCACTGTACGGGTGGATTATCCAGAAGCCAGCGGACTTTACTCGTTCCCTCTCATGCTCCACGGCCCTCTCACTCCCCAACATCCGCAGAGAAAACTTGTTGACTCCCGGTTGGAGCATCGCCCCAAACTGCCGATGCATGAAGCCGGCTTGGTACAGCCGGTCGTCCTCTGAAATGATTTGTTCGGTACCCTCCAACTTGATAAAACTTGACTGGTCAAACATAGATTCTTGCCCGGCTGCGCCAGTCAGATCACCCGTTGCCCACTGCTGGGCCCCGTGGCTGTGCTCACCGGGGTAACTCTCGCTGACATCAGCCTCGGGGATGAGGCGCCGCTGCTCCGCTGGATCTGACCCGGGAGGATGCCGCCCGGTGATGGAAGAAATGCTGCCCCTAAATAAGCGACAGTCCCCGTTCAAGTTGGTCTTCACAGTAACGTCCCTTCCTAAGTCTTCGCTCCTGGCCTCCTCAATGCTCCTTGCAGGAGACGAAGAGGACAAATGTTTTAGCCGAATACTTTTCCTCTTAGTGTCCTTGTCGCCGTTGTCTCCCTCGTCAATCACGAAGGGTTTTTGCCCAATGTTTTGCGGCAAGCTGTACAGCCGTTTGCGCATGGAAGACTGGAATTTTTCCATTTTGAAGAAGGAGAAGAGATGCGCTCTAAGGATAGCCTGTGAAAATAGAGGGATGAATCATGAATTACATACACTTGGGGTGCCACTGGAGGCAAAACAGTGACGGCGCATCCGCAGAACAGGTTGTATCTTATTTGACACTTGGGACGTGCCTCTCTCGCCCGGTACAAACATTGAGATGCGTCAACAATACTTGGCCGCTTCCAACCGACGGTCATTTAAAAGCGGTAAACCGTAAATGCGTGTGAATCCAGGTAAGCCCACAGCGTGCAGATGAGAGCGCATCAGGATGCAGCATGCTGAGCGTCGGACGTGCCGGAGTGGGAGAACGCTGCTGCTGAGCTCCTCAATGACAAAGCATGATCTCCACCTCCTCAAAATATCTGAGCTCTCTGTCAGTCCAAGATGATGACACGCAGCTAGCACCGGCATTCAAAGAGCGCTGACATCACTGATCCATCACTCTCCCCGCTTTCTAATAACGTGAATAATTATGGAGCTAATATCAGGTTGCCATAGGAGCCAGGATGGCACATGCGCTCACCCCGCCCAGTCAGGACAGCTGGGGAGGATGATTCAAGGATGCGATCCAGCCTTGGAGTTGATAGTTCACTAGTTGAGAGAAAGCGACGGGATGTTATAAAGTCCGGTCTTTATGCATCATAAATGTTTGTCGACGGGCTTGACTTAGCCAATGAGTTGTTTTCCGCTTAAGACTGAAAACAGCAACTGTCAGAGGATAATACAAGTGCGGGGATGATGCTCTAGTATCAGAATAATGACAATTTTGCATTAAAGGTATTGAAGTCTTATGTCCACCATCGTGTTTTCGGTTAGGCTACACACAATGAACATTCTTAAGGCCTTATGAAAGCTCATAAAACAATAGAGATATAGGTTTAGAATAAATGTAGACCGACCAAATTCTGATATGAAGCACATATGAATCAAACAAAAACGTGGCTCGTTGGTCTAGGGGTATGATTCTCGCTTAGGGTGCGAGAGGTCCCGGGTTCAAATCCCGGACGAGCCCAAAAGTTATTTAATTTGAATAATGTACAAATTATTAAATGTTGCGCAAAGAGCTGTATTGACAAATAACCACACGTGTGGTCTGGTGTAATATCTTTTTTAAACCAGTGATTTTACATTGCAGCTGAAATGATTTGATGAAAAATTCTCTCTTTATTTAAAGGTTTTTCATGTGGGAGTTTCTCCTTATCCGAATCGAGGGTCTAAGGATAGAGGGTGTTGTACAGATAATAAAGCCCCTTGAGGCAAATTTTTAATTTGTGATATTGGGGTATATATAGACTTGACCTGTAATCTATGAGCCCTCCAGTCACCAATAGAGAATGTGTTGTTGGTACAGGGGCTGAAACATCTCACATGAACAAAAACAATTTTACATCCCCGCATCTTCTGATGTGAACCTACATGAGGAGAGAAGTCAATGCGAATAATGTTTAATACTTTCCTTGTTAATGGTGGATTTGTTTCAACCTGCATCACTACTGTACTAAAAACACATTGAGATACAATCTGTATCATGGCAGATGCAATAATACTGTAATAGTGTCTGCAGTGTTTCATTTTTATTCCCCGAAGAAGACATTTTCAGTCATATAAAAAAGTGATGAAATACTTCCCAGCAAAGACCAACACGGCAAATTAATTTGGTGAAAGGTTGTTGACAGGTAGTTGCATTACTATTGTATAATTCAATGCAAACGTCAATGAATTGATTTAAACCCAACAGGTAAAAATTAACATTTTGTTTCCGCCAAAATATTTCCTTAATGATACAGTGATAAACTAATATAAATGTTGATAACAAAGGCCAAGATTTCAACAGAAACTATTTCTCTTACCTAATTTCGTTTTCTTAATTTTCCAATCAGTGGTTACACGATTGCCGTGGCATGAAGTGAATACAATAGGAGTTTAAAACGGCGATTTGTCTTTATAAAAATGTATGCAACAGTTTGCAGGTTATCCTGTTTTCTTTCCTCTATTCTTCAGTACTCATACAGAGGCCAAAACAATCTGTGTCTTGGCGTCAGCATTTCAAGCTCACAGTGTCTTGATCACGAACAGCCGAGATTAGGAGTTCTGTGCCTTATTTAGTACCCTGCAGTCATCACTCTCCATTATGTTTGCAGGCATGATTATCAGTGTTGGACGTCATCTCATATCACATGGCTGATTTGCAGGCAGTTGCCATGTAATGTTATGTGTGCCATTTTCAGTTTATCATATGCGGCTTCATATGTGTAATTTATTTCATTAATTACATGTGTTAGTTTGACAGATTTTAACGCCCTCATGAGATAACTAGTCACATAATATCAAATGGTAAACACACACTGTACAGTAGCGAATCTAAACGCCCGGCTGACAAACCAGCACTCGTCTTCACAATGTTGTACGTTGTAATGTTGTGTTATGTTGTAAAACATGACTGAAAGTCTATTCCGTCTGGTCACAGAGGAGGCCAGTAGTAGAAAGAAAATAAATACAAATAAAACTATGAATCTTTCCAACTAAGTTTAAATCTACCCACTAAATTTGTTATGTTAAGACAATTCACTGTCCTGTTTAGTCCTGTCTGTCAGATTTATTTAAACTTCACCTGACATCTCATTACCTGAAAGAGAGATTAACTCACACAGACGGACTACAAATCATTTTTGTCAAAAGTTGTGTTCCAGTTTTTTGTTCAGGGTTCACAAAGTCACAGATGTCTCTTTGCTGTAGAAATGGACTGTTCTTATTACGGTTTGAATCCCACTGACATATTAATCCAGGACACCACCACATCATCGGAATCAGGTCCAGACAATTAAAAGAAAACACATAACAATACTCTCCAGCTGGCAATAGTTATAGAAATGCTGCTGAAAGCCCAACAATGAGACCTACTGGTGCTACCAGCCAGCAGTCAAATAGTGCCCCCCTTTGCTATATGGCTGCCCACTACTGTTTGAGAATCAGACAGAAGAAAAATACATTAAGTTGCCAGTTTATTAGGTACACCTGGCAAAAAGCCAGGTCTAGCTAATATTTTTTCCACCATTTTCATATTATATATGAGGGTACAACATTTTATGAACACTTTTCAGTATAACACAATAAGTTTCTTTGTCTGAACTATAAAATCGCAAAACTGCACATAATCGGTAAGTAGCAATATACTGTCAGTGCTTGGTACTAAAAGTTTAAACATATTCTAGATTGCAGATGGAAATGGATCAGTTGCCATCAATAAATTGATTGATTTGAACATTTCACATGTTCCTAGAAGAAGAGCTGCATACCTTTGCATTGTATTTGTTTTCTTATCCGAAAGAGTAATTCAATTCAGTTCAATTTCATGTTGTGTTTTTGGCATAAAACTTTAAAACTTTTTAAAAAATAATTTGGACTCTAAATAACATCTCAATCAGGCTTAAAAACTCACCATGTGTAATTGTAGATATTGTTAAAAACTCCTATATTTCTTGAAAAGATACTGAGGACATGACCTCAGTGTCCTCAACGGTAGCCTTTAAATTATATCTGTAAAGTGTCTCGAGATAACTCTTGTTATGATTTGATAATTCATTTTTTCCTCCACCTATCAGTAATCCTAACCAGAAAGACAGCATCTCTAGAATTTAACTTTGGGTGTTAGCAGTGTCACATTTTCCATCTTTTCACATCTAATTTATAGTTTATATCAAAAACACTGGAAGGAATGTAGTATGCGTAAAATAAAATATAATATACTGGTAATGATAAATACACTCTTTAACTAAGGGGTCTGGTTTTAGAGGATTTTATTTTTTGATCAATGTTCATTGATCAAGAAAAAAACAAAACTGAACTGTGAATGCGCCCAAGTTTGCTTCGTAGGACATTTTCATCATTATTGTTGGCCAATTGTTAAAAGGAACTACAAAAATGTGTCAAGTAACTGATGTTATTGGTCTGACAGTGAGGATTTCTTCATCAAGATTTGTTGTTTCTTGTTCTTTTGATGTGAAGTCCATCATCATGTTCAACATGTCTGCTGTGAGCCACTCAAAATCTCACTAGATGGTGCTGTTCTCAACGTGCTCCTATTTCCCGGTGTCCTCATGGGACAGCCAGGTTTGCATCATGAATGGTACAACTGAATGTCTACTGTGTTTTACAAAGAAGGATACTTAACACACTTTATTTTTTTTAGATATTTATTCTTAAAAATGAGTCGGAGATCTTGTCAGTCCTGACGTGGGCTTCTTTCACCACCGCCCACGTCAGCTGTAGAGAATCCATGCAGCTGTGCAGTATGCCATCAACGCTCTATGGTGATCCTACTAGTTTAAAGCTTTGTCACAGAGAAATCAAAAGCTGCAATGATTTTCAATATATTGATATGGATAATAATTGCATAGGATAATAGCCATGCTGTACAATACACATACTTACAAAACAATATATTAGAATGATTAGTACAGGTTTCCTAAAGTACTGTAGGTTTTGACAGTTTTTCGTTATCCTCAACATTTAAGTGCATCATATCATTTGAATAGTCTTTATATTAATGGAGATCTGATACATAGATATAATGATTTAATACATACAGTACATACAGTAAAATAAACATTTAATCAAATTTAGAGGGACATTGCGAAGCCCTTAAAATGCAATAGATAGTTTCTGATAAAATGGTATGCAGTGGAATGATAAAACTGTACATAACTGTCATACCAGATTATAGTGGCATTTTCTTTTACATTGCCGAGTTTTGTTTTTCCTCTAGAACACACAGTACTGATTATCTAAATGAAGCCACTCTCAGAGAAAAGAGCAAAAAAAAATTGTTTCTGTATCAAACAGAAGGTCAACATCTTGCATGCATTATTTTAAAAGTCGTAACAATATAAAATTAGTGAATAAGAGGGAAAAATAAATGTCAACAACTGCATGCAGCAACAATGGTTATAATGTTAATAATTCATATTCCATTTCCGCACCTTCACACAATAAAATCATAAGGCATGCCTCATTGAACTCCTCCACAACCATACTTGTAATGACAGATACTGGATTCCCTTCTTGTTTACCTTCATATGGTCAATACATGTGAAATGATGAATGAACCTGCAAATAAAGACAACATTCAACTCATTAGCCCAGTCACACAGTAGTCTTATTATGGTTGACAACAGCGTTCAAGGATAAGATCATATTATGGATCATCTTGTAATCTGTGGCCACAGACTGTTAATACATTATGTATCATCAGGCTTTTGCTTAATAATGTAATACTTACTCAGCAGACAGGCTGCTCAGTTTGTATTCCTCTGGCGAAGATTCTTGTCTTTGTGGTTATTGGTTGAATTAGTTTTCCTTTAAAAATGAAGAAAACAACACAATCAGTTAAATGAAACATGTTTAGAGCTGAAACAATCAGTCAAATGATTGATTAATTGATTGGCAGAAAATAATTTTATTCCAATTCTATTAACTGTTAAATAGATGTAGCATTTATTGAATAAAAACATAAGATTTGGTTTGTCTGTTTCAAGTCACTGGCTCTGCCAATTTGAGAATAATGTTTTGACATTTTGCATGTAAAGACTAAATACTAATTCAATTTTAGAAAAAAAAACATAACAAAACAGTAGATTAAAGACCAACTCTAGCTTTCTAAAATCTGTAAAAATGATCGGTGGAATGGCCCTTTAATCAACAATGAACCAATACTTAGCTGCAGCTCTAGTGTACACTAAACAGCTGATTACGTGAACACAATTTCTACTTTTCACTGTGTGGAGGAGTAAACCAGACCAGGGTCCAGTAACATATTTACTCATTTATTTTGATCCTTTAATGGGAACACTTTATTTAAAGTCCCCCATTTATAAGCAGTATACACACATTTAATAAATGGTTTATAACACATAATGGAGTTGTAATAAGATTAAAAATAGAAAAAAAACAAAGCAAGGCAAAAAAAAAAAAAAAAAGACAAAGCAGCTATAAGGACATGATAATAGGGGGTGGTCTTTTTAAGTTATAGAGCATCATGAGCAGGACTTCCCTTATCAGGACAATATGCAGATGGTAACTGGTCATTGACAGAAAAAAAATGTCCTTACTTGACTTATTATATTTCCCTGTGATTTACATAAATGCAGCAAAGCACCATGGGATGATGCTCCCAGTTGTTTGTGACCCAGATTTAAGGTGTACTGTACACTGAGCTCTAAAGACAGCCAGGAGGAGATACATCATGATAAGCTACAACAAAACATGCTAAACATGCAAATCATGCTAAACAAAGATAGTTATTGTTATTGAACAATAGTTATTGTTATTATTAAGTTATTGAAGGTAAAAATGTTATACTTACACTGGACCTGCATGGTCATCATCTGAGGCAACAAGGGAAAATATGGAAAAAATGAAGACCAAAAAATAAAATAATCGCAAGGAAGTTGCACACTAATGATGAAGTGACAAGTGTATATTTTTTGTTTTTCCAGAAAGCATCAACCATTAAGAACAGTAGCTGTGACTGACACACGGTGCACTTGAGGTTTGAGGTGTTTTTATGTTTCAACTGTACTGCATGTGCAGACTGTGTTATGGGATTAAAAACAAAGCTCAGATGAAGAAACAAAATAGTAAAGTGACAGACCGTCATACAGCAGGAAAACCCACCTCATGAGGTCACTCACAAACACACAGAATGCAGTTAAATTTAGCACATCACCACAATAAAACAAACACAAAACTCCAATAAAACAAAAATGTCATGCATAGACACTCAGGGTAATGAAGTAATTGAAGCAGTGTCAAACAGTGACAGTAGAAATGATTGATAAACACACAATATTTTTCAATTATTCACAGTGACTTGCATGCCATCTCACTGCTGCAGTTTGATGGAGAAACATAAAGTTACCGTTTAAAATAAAATCTTAAAAACGGAAGATTTCGAACGTCACTCAACACTTCTGTTGATGCTAAACAGAACGGTGTTGTGAACTGGAAGGAGATGAGGCTGGACGCTTATTGAAATCCAGGAAGCATGCAAAGTCTCACACTTACCACAAAAATGGTTTAGGTTATGCAATTTGGGAAAAAGGGGAGGATATTACAATAATCTGTTAAAATATTGAACAGCCAAAGCTAACCTATGTAAAATTTTAGTATTAACATTTCATGCTTGAATTTGCTGTAGGACTCCATTTTGTAAGACTGAAGATTCTCAAGGTGACTAAACGCCATGTAATGAACCGCGATGACAATATATTCTTTCACAGTGTCACTGACTGATTGTCGCAGCTCTGAGCAGTCAGTCATTTGCTGCACGTTGCATCTAATCAGCATGTCACAACATCAAAATTCTGTTTGAGAAAAAGGTTACCCAAATACCAGTAATGCATTATTTATCATATAGCTAGACTCTTAAAAAAAAGGTAGTACTCAGTATAATTAGAAAATGCCAGGCTGACGCAGGTTGTATAGCTAAATAATGCGTCTCGTGGTTAAGCTGGCAGCAGCTTAGGGACAGCACAAGGTCCCTGAAAAGCTGTTAATAATTGAAACTGTCCACCTCCGCAACACAAAAGTATCATATTTCTCATGAATATTAAATGCATGAAATTGTCCTGACAAGGTGCGACCTCCTGCAACAGTGTCTGCCTGTTGGGTCAACCACGCCAGACTGAATTATTGAATGCAGACACAGCACAGTGTCAGGTGAAGGAATGACTTAAGCAGACACCAAAAAACTAATTGGGCCTCTTTCAGTCGTCTCATTGCCCAACACCACACTGAGGGGGGTTGGGAATTCACAGGAGAGATCCATGTCAAAGCTGAACAATAAAATCAATTTCTCTTCAGATATATTAAAACCAGTGGAATCATAAAACAGCCCTAAGCGCCACCGCTGGTGACTCACCGTCTTGTAAATCATCTGGCTTCTTACGCTTCTCATAAACGACGATGATGACGATCAGGATGATGATCTCAGCCAAAACCCCCAGAAGAGGCCATAAGGGGGCCAAGTGGCTGCGAACCCTCAGCACAATCATCTCGTCATGGCTGCCGAGCATGTTGGTGGCATTGCAGTGGTACTCGCCTGGATCTAAATTAATGTCCAGGTTGACAATGTGGAGCTCAGTGTAGTTGTCTCTGCTGCTGATAAAGAAGCGTCCGGTTGAGTTGTCAATTTCCTATCGAGGGAGAAGAAAGAAGTGTACTAAATAATGTCGAGGGTTGACAGTGGTTGTGTTTATGGACACAGTTGCTTTTATATTCTTGTTAAGGTCATGAAGTAAAACCTCAAAACATTATATCATTTCTTTTATGTTATATTACAGGACCATCTTATGAAATAACAATACAAAACGTCATGGGCTAGCTACTATATTGTATTTATGTTAAATATACTGTATCTACATATTTTATTTGTTTATCTTACTCTTTTTATCTTGTTATTGAGTATTATATTCTATTTCATTTTCTCTACAATTTTTGCCTGGATTTTATCTAATCATAATGCTGATTTGTTTTAAAGGTCCCATGACATGGTGCTCTTTGGATGCTTTTATATAGACCTTAGTGGTCCCCTAATACTGTATCTGAAGTCTCTTTCGAAATTCAGCCTTGGTGTAGAATTACAGCCATTACGAGCCAGTCCCACAATGAGCTTTCCTTAGTATGTGCCATTTCTGTGTCTGTAGCTATTGAGGAGGAGAGAGGTGGCGGCAAGGTGGAGGGTGGGGGTGTGGCCTTGACCAACTGCCACTTTGCTCGTTTGAAAGCCATGATGTCTCTCTCTCATGCGTGGGCCAAATTCTCTGGGCGGGCAAAGCAGAGAAAGGGGAGGTAAACCTTATGAGGTCATAAGGAGCAAGATTCCAGATCGGCCCATCTGAGCTTTCATTTTCTCAAAGGCAGAGCAGGATACCCAGGGCTCGGTTTACACCTATCACCATTTCTAGCCACTGGGGGACCATAGGCAGGCTGGGGGAACACATATTAATGTTAAAATTCTTTTAGAAATTTTCATGCCATGGGACCTTTAATCTTACTTTTCCTTTGTAGCTTAGTTCTGAAAGGTGTTGTGCAAATAAAGTTTATTATTATTATGAACTCATGTACAATACATGATTTTCTATTTGGTGTAATTGTGTAGTCACAAATAAATTGCTTTTTGCGCTTGAATATTTACAGTAACTCAGTACAAGTGAGGTTTCGCAAAGAATCCTTTAAAACAAGCAGATAAGAATGCAGTTGTGGATAATGTTAGCTTAAGCTAAAGTGGATTTTAACATCTTAACCTCAATGTTTCCCTTCTGATTAGGTAGCTAGTAGAGGAGTAGTGGACTTCTAATGCAGGTTTGTGCACATGTGACAAAACTAAGTTTACATGCTACAGTAACCAGTTATATTACAGCTATGAACTGAACATGAATTCAAGTATATGCTCATTATGTGTTTCAATATAACACAGTACAGTACAACACCACTACAACTACCTTAATAATAAACACATAGTTGAATGAATACCTCTCTGACAATGTCAACAAAAACTAAACATTATGATCTTCCTAAATGTAGACTTTGTATTGGATTGCATACGATTGTATAGGTGTACCTAATAAACACACATACCCTAGGAATGCCGTTGTCCAATTTGCGCCATGTCCAGACAGGGTAAGGGTAGCCCACAGACTTACAGTAGAGCACAGCAAGCTGGCCCTCGTTCTTATTCTCACTACGTTTGTGGCTTGTAATATGAGGAGCAGCTAAAACAAAATAACAAAACAGATAACAAAGATCAATTGTTAAAATACATTTAAGAAAGTGACACAAATAAAGTGTTATACGTCCATTGTGGGTGCAGTAATTTATAAATGTAGGCAACAGTCATGTGAGGTGCAAGTAGAAACTGATAATAAACAATGTTCTTAATGTTCTTTTATGGCATCTATCCTTTAAATATTAGTTAAGTAAGCAATGCTTATGGAAAACAACTGCTTCACTGTGTTCAGATCATACAAATAATAATTTATTTATAAAGTACTTCTCAAGTTAGGTAGATAACAAAAAATATAATTGGCATTAAAACAGCTGCAGGGGGTAAATAATGCAGCAAACAAGATTGCAACAAGTAGAGAAACTCCCAATAAAAGAATAAAACAGATACAATCCACCAAATAAAGGTAATTCCATTGATGTTGTCAAGCCATGATCAGGGAGCATAACATAGGGAAGACATTTTCAACCTCTAACATTTCATTCACATTTCATTTTATCTATTTGGAGTGTGTGTGATCCAATGTAACATCAAGCTCCCTGTATTATTCTATGTATTACGTAAATTTGCCTGGGAATTTTTCCCCTCTTCCCAGATGAAAAGAAATGCCCCATAAAATAAAAGCAAACAAAATCCTATTTGCCTTCATAGCGATGCGTGTGACAGCAGAAAAGGCTGACCAGATTTTGTCGTTGAGACCTAATCCCTTGCCATCAGACAAACAAGACACCATCTGCTGCCACTGAGCCGGGCATTGGTTAGATGGAGGTGTCAAGGACGCCGGCTGCCCCATGAACAGCCAACAGAGCTGTATGAAATTACAGGTCTTCACATGACAGGGCTAGTGCTCAAGGCCATTTGGGCCATTTTTATTGGTGACATCTCTAATGTGGCCGTGAAACTGACAAAAATGCCTGCAGCTCACAAATCAACACCTACCTTTAACTTCGATGGTGGCGTTTGCTGCAGGAGCCATTGCGAAGGTGAAGACACACATGTACACTCCGGCAGAATCTCCTTTTGTTTTTTTCAGCCTGCAGAGCAAAAACACACCTCATGTGAACCCACACTTACACACACACACGCAGATAATTGTCCAACCTCATCTTCCTTTGTAGGTGAACTCTCACTGTCATGTCTGTAGTGCTTTGAATATGGCTCGTCACTTTCAGTTCTAATTATTATTTTCTTGAACTGGCATCTATATGAAATCCAGCTTTCCCCTTATTCACACACACACACACACACACACACACACACACACACACACACACACACACACACACACACACACACACACACACACACACACACACACACACACACACACACACACACACACACACACACACACACACACACAAGTTTTGGTGTGACTCCTACAGGTACTCAGTGTTCTTATTTGGGCTGCGTGTTTCCGGGATCTCCTCCCCGTTCTTCATCCAGTAGCTCTCCTGTTGGGCACTGTGGGAGCTGGTCAGGTTGCACTGCAGTGTGTATGAGTCGCCTTCCACAGAAACTGTGATGGATTCAGAGGCGGCGATTGACGGCTCTGTAAGAAGGACACAGATCAGCTACGACAGAAGTGATGCTTGCTGGGACTCATGGGTAAGGGTGTTTTGGATGATGTAAACAACAAGGCACAAAGGGTTCAAACCCAGACACCACGCCAACCACACTTTATACACACTTATACAATATAGCACAGGAATAGAGTTGTGAAGTGGGAGGAATTATTTCTGGCATCCAGGGTTCCTGAAGTAGAAGTCATTTTCTGTGTTGTTAGGTGACTGGGAAGTGGGAGCACTTCCAAGGCTGAGATAAAACTCCCTCAGTTGAATCATCAAAAGATGACCAACTGCATTAAAAAATATCTGGTTCTTTAATACAAGTTATGGTACAAGCCTATGTATTTCAGTAAGAAGCATCCAATCACTGAGCTTAAATTTCTGTTACATGTGATGAGCAAAAGCTAAAGATTATGCTTTTTACACATATTACAGAACAATCTGCAGCTAAAATTAATATTATAGCTCACTCCAGATGCATTGTGCTGTGTTGCGGTCTCACACCTGCAATGATGAATCCGCCGTACCACAATGAACACTACTTCTCAGCAACAAATTTGAATGAATTTAAACTGATGGTCATGACGTAAACCTACAGTATCATTACATTAAGGAATTTATTAAATACAAATTTTGGAACAGCAATTTAGAGTGGGCAAAAGTTCCTCTGGAACCAGTTTCTATACAGCATACAACTAGATATTTCACACTACTGGAATACAGACAGGTCTAAACTTTCAGTGATTCTTCTCCAAATGCTGATTAAAAAAATATCACATTATAAAACCTTTTATGAAAGTAATCATGTCGTAAGCCAGTGTGGATGACTCTAGGTCAAGGTCCATTCATCAACTCTCTTAGCTTTACTTAAGAGATGAGAGCTCTGAAGGAATGCCATAAAAAAAACACAGAAGCTCATAATAACAAACATTTGTATCTGTTTGAAATTCAACCTGTGGAAATTGGAGTGTTGTATTTTGCTTAATCTTGATTATCTACATCTTCTTTTTACATTAAAACACCGTTGAAGCTCTAAATCTGAGTAGTCACAAGCTGAAACACTTACACATCTCAGCATCATTTTGAATAATTTATTTAAGCAACACCTCACATTTGGTATACAGTAAATAACCAAATGTCTTTTTCCAATACCTTACTTTGAGGAATATAACATCAAACCTCACAACTGGTAAATCCTGTCTAAACCTAAACACCAGCTGAACTACTAATTTGCCCGCGAAAGATAATCTAAAATTGGCATGATTATACATCTGGAGCTATCTGATCAACAAATAAGAAACATTATGGCCGGTACCAAAAAAGTATTGAGATCCAAGACCCAAGTTCTGTACCCACAAGTTTTGGTTTCCATCTAGTTCTGTGCATTTCTGATTCTGTGACAGGATTGTTTGTGGGGAAAGAAAGAATTATACTTTATAGAAAAACATGGCACTGATTGCTTGCTGCTGGTGGGCAAACAACAAACAGATGTTATCATTCATAAGATTCAGAAATAACAAGGTCATTCCAAATGCTTTGTGTGTGTAAGTGGTCAGTCTGCAAAATTTGGCCTTTTAAAAAACACAAATGAAAACAGATCACGACTAACAATAACCAAAAGAAAAATGAAAATGATTATAATGATATTCAGTTCAGGGAAATGAGAAGATGAGAGCTAAAGGAAGAGAAAAATGAAGTAGAGAGGAAATGGAGATGGGGAGGAGATTGGTCTCTACGAGGTGCAGGTTGAAGAATCTGCTGAACCGAGGGATGAGCACAATGTATAAATACTACTCAACTAGCTGGTAAAAGTATACGGACTAGCTGGAGTTGTTATTCTTCATTTTCCAAGTCTGTAGGGGAGGATGGGACCTACGGAGGAAGCTAGAGGTCTGAGGGAGGCTAACGGAGGGGAGCTGGGGAGGGTTGTGAGGGGGGGCTCCTCTACAGTGACCACTCACTCTGCAGCACCATTATAGTGGCCTGAGCGCGGATCCAGGTGGTGGCTGGATTTTGGTGCAGGTTGTTACGTCGCGGGTCATTGCTGGCTCTGCACTCATAGGTCCCGGCATCGTCCAGCGTGAGATGAGAGACACTCAACACGCTCACGGCGTTGGAGCCGTAGGCCGTGCTGATGGATACTCGCCGTTTACGGGCGCCATCCCACAGCTGCCTGAAGGAATCAGCTTGGTTGATCTCAGCGTACCACCACTGGATTTCTGGGGTGGGGTTTCCCACCACTTCACAGTAAAGCTCAAAGGTGTCACCCGTGAGCTTAGTCTCAGAAAAAGGTGATTTCACAAAGCCCGCTGGTGGTGGCGGTGGAGGTTTATGGGGCAGCATGTCCAGAGATGAGCCCAAAAAAGGAAAACAGGTGGAGGATGGAAAGGCGAAACGAATAACAGGGTACATTAAATGGGAACCAGAAAAGGAAAGACAAACAGAAAAAAAGATAATGTGAAATAATCAAAAAGAAACTGACAGACAAATTATTTTAAAATGAAAAAAGGTTGATTTAAATAAAAATGTAAAATATACAGTAGAGCTTACTGAACTCAAATTAACATCAAACTCAAGATCAATGTTTTTGGTGTGAGTGAGAGAGAGAGAGAGAGAGAGAGGACCTCAGATCTGCCCAAGTCATTATTGCTGCTATTTCTAGGAAGCTCTCATTAAATTCTACTGGGATGTCTTTGCGAGGCTGCTCTCACTTAATTTTGTCCACTCAATGACATCATATAAATTTGTGCCGGGCTCGTGCAGCACTCACATCCAAAAGTCCTCCAAGTGACCTTGTCAGTACATCTTGTCTGTATAATGAAAACATCTTTAGTGCTTGTTTATATAATTATTCAGTAATGGGACAGAGATGCTGGGCAAACTGTATACTGTTAATTATACGGGATTGAAATGTATTCTTCTCTGAACTGAAAGCAATAAAAGTGAAACAATTGATCATGGCTGCACAGATTGGAGGACGAGGACTTTGGGGGGGCTGAAGTCATAAGCATGGTCTATAGGCACTGTAGAGAGCACATAAGATTGAGAGAAGATTTATAGAAACTGCAGGTCTGGGTCTCTGGGGAGCGTGTGGGCGCATAGCGATAGACCTCCGTTTCCATAGAAGCACTCTACAGCAACAAAGTGGGTAGAGAAAGAGGCGGCCAACTAGACCAGGCAGATCATCACAAGGCAGACAGACATGTCAAGCTGACATCATAGCCCTGCTGTACAGGACACAACTGGTTATCAAGACCAACACATTTACTGCCGGCACGAATAGATTCCTACATACACTCAGTTAGTAGGTACACCGCTCTTGTGTGTGTCACATGTGGGTGATCGTACTAGAACAGCTGCATTGTACTTTTTCAGTTTTCTTTCATTCTCATCACTTGAGATAATCCTGATTAATCTGAAGTTGTCCACATATTCCAAAAATTTGTTTTTTTTATAGTCTCTAAAAGTGTTAATGTCTTAAAGACCAAGGTGAGACGTAAAATTGCTTGTATTGACCCAAAATATATTTAATTTTAAGGCTACTATCTAACTAACAATTATTTTTATTATCAATTAATGTCAATTTATTTCCAATTATTTCTCCCAACTCTGTACGTCTTTAAAAGCAAGCTTAAAAATCTGTTATTTTCTGCTGCCTTCTAATGCTGTTTATCACTTTTCATTTATTCATCTGTATTGCCAAGTTTGTACACATTCACACTTTCATTTATTCAATATTTTTGCTTCCAATTTGTTTCCAATTCCTTTTAAAGTTTAAATGTCTGTAAAGCACTTGTTTGTTTCATCTTATTCATGTTGATCCATGTTTACACTGGATTTTGTTTGTTTGTTTGTTTTCTTGGTGAATATGTAGAAAAGTGTGAATAAAACCAAACTACTCTGAAACTGCCCGGTGTATCAATTATGCTATCAATTAATTTGTCTTTGCCTTTTTGCCTATAATGTATTAATGGTTTGGTCAGAAAATAATAAAAAATGTCTATCCCAATTTCCCAGAACTCAAGGTGACATCTTCCAATGTCTTATTTTGTCCGACCAACAATAATAATGTTCAGTTTACGGTGATATAAAAACAGACAAAAGCAGTAAATCCCCACATTGGAGAAGCTGGGGACCAAAAAATAGTTGGAGTTTAAGCTTGATAACGAACTTTGATGATTAACCGATTAACAAAATAGTTTTTCTGCTGATCTACTAATCAATTATTCGGCTAATTGTTTCAGCTCGAAATGGGACTTCATGGTGTATTGTTATTTTCATACAAGCCTTTTATAATCACATACTGTATTTGGTGAGATAAAAAAAGTTGCTATGCTAATTTCTGGTTAATTATTCGTCCCCTAAATCTGACAGCAACCTGACAGATGGCCATTCCTCACAGATATTTTCTTTGTATCTTCTGAATTCTGGCCACCGTCCCAGTTGTAATGTACCAACACCTATTAAGTAGCTAATTGGATGCTAAATGAATATTGTATTAGAACAGAAGTGAGACCTGATGGACAGAGACAACTAGAGATTAGAAAAAAGCAACAGAAGCATATATTGCATTTACATGCTGGTTTTAAAGTAAATGTTCTGAAATTTTCCTCCAGTGACTGATATTATTGTAATCTGATGTTTACAGAAAATAAAAGAGATTGTATAAAATTATTTTGAACATGATTTTAAATTAAATACTAAGAGTAATAAACATTTCTAGTTTTAATGTGGTTAAACAGCCAACCGCATCATTCAAATTTAAAATGTATTCTCTTACAAACCACGTCTCTAATTGTCCTGGGATTTTGATATTTTGCGTGCAGGGTATCAGGGAGCATGAGAAAGAGCTGAGCTATAAAGAAATTAATTTAAAAGGATGCCTTTGATGTTAAATATGACAGAAATGTAAATTAGAGCTGAAACAATTAGTCAATTAATCAATTAGTGAATTGACAGAAATATAATCTGCAGCCATTTTAAATATTGATTAATCGTTGAAGTTGTTTAAATGCAATGCATTCCCTAGTTGTTGTTGTTTTTACTAGTTCCTGACATATTGTGTTGACCAAACAATTAATCAACAAATTGAGAAAATAATCATTGGATTAATCAAAAATTAGAATAATCAATAATTGTAGCCATACTGCTAATTACACAGATAGGACCTTATAATTTCAGGCTTATGATGTCTTATATAGGCTACTTCACTTGATGAGCTCTATGTTAATTAGTTATTTTGAAATTAAAATACAGTATATTTAACACACACTGACAATACATCCTAAAACCTTCACCATTTGTATATTTCCAATTTGCTGAGAAAGCTACAATTTGGTAAACTATGCTAATAAGGGTCAAATCTGGGATTAAAATTAGAAAAATGGAAGGAACCACAACTACAAGGTGAATAATTTGTCTGCCAGGTTATTTGTCAAAATAACTGCACTCTGGCCTGTGTACCGATGAACATCGCAACTCCACTTCTTATACCATAATATGAACCCAAGACTGATCATTCCCAAATATTCATTATATGCACTCTGCAATGGCAAAGCAAGAAAATCCTATGTTTGCATTGATCAGTTTATTAACTGAGACTTTGTTATTACGAGTTTTTGTGGCTTCTGTATGGAAATGACCCCCAAAAATGGTTTCGCTTCACATGTGAACAGCTATTAGCAGACAAAAATGGCTTCTGTGACGTAGCTGGCTAATTGTTCGTTAATATCTTGCATTACCAGACTCAGCCAATGGTATACGTATACTAACAATAAGAAGATACGGAAATATCACACTTTGTAGCTGTCTGTCAGATAAAAAGCCATTATACATTTAAGCAGAGCTTTATCCGCTGCTGGGGTGCTGATTGAAAAAGAGCTAATGAGTGGGTGTGCTGTAAAGGAGGAGATGTCAAATGCATTCCTACATATGGTCCACTGCAGGGAAGGCCATAGCTGAATAAATTCTAACTTATTCTCACACATGCTTGCAAATCTGCACTGCACTCTTAAAGTAGTCACCCCCCAAATACTCAGCTGAGATGGATTTTGGTCAATTGGACAAGTAGAACCTCGCTGAGAAATCAATGCCATTCTGCAGTGGAGCACATCACAGCGAAGAGTTAACAGATTCACTGTTGCAAGAAGACATTAAAGCCATGGTTCCCAGTGCAGCATCTCTGCGCTAAAAATAGAAGCATGCAGCAAAATGGACTGGTGCTATTTACAGCACTTCTGAGGCCCTACATCTAATTACATAGCCTACATGTTATGTTATGAACCTGAGCGGATGCAGGGAATTATCTCACCCTGTGAGGAGAGGAGTTGGTGATCTGCTGCTGATACTGAGCCATATCCTGACATACCTGAGCTGTGTGTGTGTGTGTGTGTGTGTGTGTGTGTGTGTGTGTGTGTGTGTGTGTGTGTGTGTGTGTGTGTGTGTGTGTGTGTGTGAAGGAAAACATGACAGATTGTGAACTTCAGTGGGACACCATTTCCCTGTCCACCTGCTCCTATTTCCCAACCTAATGAGCAGGACTTGCTGATTGAACGGGTTAATACATGCAGCTCCACACTTCAAAGGACATTTTAGGGACATCGCACAGGCCTCCTTGTGGCCCACTTCGGCCCAACGAATACAGATTTATTGACCCTTTATTTCGAAGGAATACCCAAAAACAGCTCTTCATTCGACTGTTATCAGTTTATTTCAGTGTAACGTTAGGGATTATCTAATGAGACTTGGCGGCCGGTGAGATATTCGTGATGGACAGCGTTCTTAAGAACCAACACGTCTCGTAATGATTCATATAAAAAAATGCCCCACTGCACAACACGACATCCCTCCCTAAAAACCCATGAAGTGAGATTACTGCCATGTATTTTCTATAACAGAATTTCCTACCGTTCTGGGAAGAGACGGACTGCAGCATCAGGGCTCCAAAAATCGCCACCGAGAAGAACATGACTGCAGCCCTTCGTTTGCCAGGTATCATCTTCGGAGACGGGAGATGGAAAATGCCGGTAGTCGAGCGCTAGGTGACCTGAGCGGAATATGATGATGATGCGGGATGGATTCTCCGAGGCTCGCACCTACACACACGCAATCGTATCACGCACAGAGTGAAGTGTCGCTATGTAGACCTGCAGAGAAACCTACAGCACATAGCCTACTACTAGCTAACTGTACAGCTCTCTGCTGTCAGCCCGACGCAGCGAGGGAACCACCTTTTTTAACCACCCGTTTAATCTTAAAATCCCGCGAGATCTTGGAGGAGCGCAGAGACAAGGCTACTTAATACATCCATGAGGCTACATCACAAACACACACACACACACACACACACACACACACACACACACACACACACACACACACACACACACACACACACACACACACACACACACACACACCGTCCTGTCATAAAGTGAAGCAAAAAAATCAATTAGGCCTAGGCTATATGAAAAACAATAGCCTACACAAAATGAACGCTATTGTTTTCTCAGCCAGGTTTTACCATGGTCGTTTAACAATAAAAACCACTTGTTAAAATGTCTTGAAACCAGATTAAGTAACTGCAATTTACAGGCTTTTTGATCGCTTCTATTATCGCAACTATGTGGTAGGCTACAATTTCACAACTACTACAAAAGTCAGAACTCATCACACTTAACACAGCCTTTCATTCAAAACTTGCCATTGTGCATTCATTTGGATTGTAAACATCTCTCACCACACAACCATTGATTCAAAATATAATTGTTCTGTGAAACGTCATGAGAACATGTGGTTTAATCACCAAAACACACCGTAATAATATATTTTCAGTTTAGTATTTTTAACTACCAGTGAATCCAGTAACAATGCAAGATATGCCTACATGTTTCAAATCGCCGTTAGAAGTGCTGAAAGTAATATGCTACAGTAGCCTAGTGTAAAAGACAGATTACAGTTTTCACATTAGGTAATAGTCTACACTTACCCAACATTTACAAAATCTATCATTTCCATATCTATCAAGTGTGTAAGTTGTGATCAAAGAAGACATCCTCTGCAATCATTTGGCCAAATTTGTTTTTACATTACTTTTCAGATATACTTTGTAACATAGATATACTGTAAAATCAAATGTACACGGTTACAGTAAATACTGTAAAACAAATTATTGTAACTAAATGAAAAACAAGCATAATACTGTATTTAGCACACATTACATTACAATCATTTGGATCAACCCTGTCTTGAGCTTTGGCCATAGATTTTCATCCATAATGAATGTCATCCTTTTTCATTCACCTTGGGGAAAAAAAACATTTGGTGTGGCGAATCCATGTTGACATTGGTCTACACTGCATTGGTCTACACTGATGTCATTACATGCCCACCTCTCTGAAGGATCCCTTGTTCCTGAGCTTTTCATTTTCCTTGCTGTCTATCATTTTCCTTACCACTAGGTGAAATCAATTAGCATAGTATTCCTGGTGTGGTTACATGTAATTTAGATGTTCATACAAACACACATGTTATATAGCTGAAAAAACAATTTAAAATCTATAGGTTTACCAAACGGTTCAGTGATTAACCATTAAGAGCAGTTGGATTAAATGTTGGTGAAATGTATTTCTGCAAATCAGAAGAGAAGCATATCAAAAGTATTGTGAGCATTACATTGTGAAAGACTATTACTTCATATGAAAGGTATTGTCTTGATGACAAACTGATTATGTGTGGTGAAAAAGTTACTGTGTAATTCTGTGTGTTAGTCAATTGAACATGTGATAACATGTTTGAAAAAAACAGCCATTTTGATGATCTGTTTTGAGTTTTGTAGAGTTGTGATGTTTTACCACCTAGGCTACTTGTGATAATAGTACCAAAGCTATAAAAAAAACTAACAGTGCCATGATTTGGAACGTTTTGAAACTTTTGACTGGAACTATGGTTTTAACAAACGAACATCTGCCAACCAATCAAGAACGAGTATATCTCAGGTAACCTATTGATACTGTAAATGGTATCATTAACAAACGGCTAGGCCTGAAACTGTGCCATGGGTCAAGTATTCTATTTGGCTGACTAAGCCCTGACCTCAATGGCACTTGGGGCTTAAAGTAGACTTGTAATCCTATTTCTCCTTGAACTAGCCTAATATAAGTTAATGGCAGCCTCACACTTACAACATAGTAACCATAGAAATAAAATGGATAGAAAGGCCATTGGACTGTTTCCTGTGGTCATTTGATTGGTATACAACAAAATGGTGATTGTTGTTAGTTGTCACGGTGACAATACGCGTCAGTGGGGCCATAAACTGTGTCACAGCCAATAGTCAATAGCCAATAGGAGAGCTGCCCCACGCAGACCAACAGATCCCGTTGCTCTGGACGGCGACCAGTGAAGGATATTAGAAGCACTTTTTGGGTGAGCGTTGAGCGTTACTGCGCAGCCTCCAACTGAGAGAGACAAAGTAAATGTGACGTGAGCAACCTGTCTTGTAAGTCTTCTGCTAGCTGTGCCAAGAGAAATCTCAATCATTCCGAATCTTGCAGAGACGGAGGGCATAGGTAAGGAGATAACATGGGCACAGGCTAATTATTGCTAATTAAAATGCTAGTTAATATTATTAATTAAACCTAAATAGCTCATGTAAGTCGAAACTGCCTGCAAGCTTCTCCTGTACTGTACGGTAATTCCTCTACTATGCGACAGTAAGTCGCTTGGTTATGAGACAATCGTTTGCCTATTTTTACAAAAACGTCTAATACTGAGCCATAACGTGAGATACGTAATGGAACCTTTTATACATTGTTGTGTTTCTTTAGAAATAAACATTGGACAAATAGAGTTTTTAAATGCTTCAGATGTAAAGTTATTCGCTGCCAAAGTGACGTCAAAATGAATGGCAGTCAATGGAATGCTAACGGGAAGTGATCGCTTTGTAGCATCAAAACGGCGCCATAGGAGGTTTGAGTTCTGAAGCGAAGCTTACCCCCTTGGGTGGAACAAGCCGGTGAACAATTTGTTAGTTGGCTAACGTTAGCTTGATACCTCCGCCGTACCCCCTTACCACATCGTTTCCAGAAAACGAGCCGAATAAAGCTGTCACTCGTGGCAATAACAGTGGGCTTTGTGTGGATGAAGCATTGAGTTAATTGACTCCTTTAGCGGCTTGCTCTCTGCCTCGTAACGTTACTACTCCACTGCTCGTTTGTTCATTGCTGCAAAACTTCACCTATGCGACCAACTCGCCAGAAGTCGGTTTATACTAAAGTTTATGGTAGGGTACACATCAAAATGGCTGCCGCTCTTACCATTATGGTACGTTGATTTGAATGGAAATGGCCTTTCTATCCATTTTATTTCTATGATAGTACCTTGTTCCTTAACTAAATTGAGCTTGTAAAGTGGCTATGTGGCCAGTGGTTAATGACATTGGAATTAAAATCATATCATACATTTTGGTGTGGGTCTTACACACTCTGCTGCAAATGCGAAAAAGGAAGAGTGAGTCCAAAGAGAGCATTACTCACCTGCGGGGGCGTAGATAGACTCTCAGCAAAGAGGAGGAGCATTCTCGAGGGGCCCTTCTGATGAAGTCATTGTAAAATTCACAACTGTAAAATAGCTGATATATCCAATCCATAAACACAAATTGTCACTTATTGAGACAAGCAATCAAATGTCTACAAAAAACATACAGTGAAGCCACTTTGTCAAGCAAGCTTGTCCTGAAGAAAAGAAAAACAGGTTACCAATCACATTCAAATGTTTCAGCACTAAGAACAGCAAGCGGTGCATAATTATACTAATTACTTTAGTAGTAGCCATTCATTCATCATGAATCTTAGATAAATCCTAAAATAGCATTTGATTGGCATTATCCCAGAGTACAACAGGGAGGTCTCTGATTCTTTCCTGTAGTCTCTTCTGGGAATTAGAACATTCACTGTAAAATAATATCAAAGGGTAACTACCATGTTTTTGTGTCTAAGTGACTGATTGGAACAACAATCGTTGTCATTGGTCCAGTATTAAGCAAGATGGCTACAGTCGGCAGCGGCAAAACAAGCTACAATGTAAGTTAATAGGGCAGTTGTCCAGCTTGTATTTACCTTCACAAAAGTGCTTGTTTTGCCACTGACAGGCTCAGATTAATAGTGTCTGACAACATTATGGAAAGGATTTCTAAGGAGGTCGACCTTTCTGTTAAAGAGTAAGACCCTTTTTTTAAACATAAAAACATCAGCGAAATTGCGTTCCTTAAAACCCACCAGACTCCATGTAAATAAACAATAATTTTAGCATCGTAAAATACACTTCAGTCAAAAATAAAACTATGAAAAGCCGTTTTGGGTCGTCTTTCCACTTTTCCAACCATCACAACTCTAGTTTTGATTGAAATAAACACTTAGTTTACAGATTTACACGCTAAAAGTATTTCTTTTTTAAATGGAGTCAGGTGGGTTTTGCGCTAGCGACTTCAGAGCTGTTTCTGGTTAAACAGAAAGGGCTCAAAGATGTTTTAAAGGTCGATCTCTGAAGGAATCCTTTCCATAATGTTGTCAGACACTTAGAATATTAATCTGAGCCTGTCAGAGGCATAACAAGCACTTTTGTGAAGATAAATACAAGCTGGACAATTGCCCTATTAACTTACATTGTAGCTGGTTTCGCTGCTGCCAACTGTAGCCATCTTGCTTAATACTGGACCAACATCAAAGATTGTTGTTCCCATCAGTCAGGAAAATAGAAAAAAACAATAGTTACCCTTTAAGTAAGTCATGTATAACTTTAGAAACTTTTCCAGTCAGACTCAAGGTAATTGAAATAATTGATAAGTCATTCAGTTGTCAATTAGATATCTATTTAAAAAATAATAATACGAACATTAATTTGTGTACATGTTTGTGAAAAACAAAGTTAATGTTCAGCATATGCCTAAAAAACAACAACTTTTGACTTGAAGTTGTAAGGTACCTTTCAAAACAAAATTAGCCAGAATTACCTTTTGACCTAACACACTTTGTACAAGCATGGTTATAGATGCAGAGTCAACATAAAGCTTCCTATAGTTAGTCTCAGTAAATGTTTTGTGCTGCATTGTTTTATCATCCAGTTGCACATATTGGTCTTTTTGTCATTCTGTATGCATATTTCCTTATAGTTTATTATAATATCTGGAATAAAGTTGAATCATGTCAAACTGCTTGTCTGTTATTTTCACTTGTAAAATGGTGATGTTGTTAGCTTTTACTTTTAAAGTCACCAAATGTGCTATAATGATGCCATGATGCCAAGCAAACAGAAAGGCTACAGGAAATGTCTTATAGCACACACATCCTGCAAGACACAGACATGATGTTGTGGTTGGTGCCTTTGTCACTGTAATAGGGCTGTTTTTCATAGGGTGCACTTAAATGGCAGGATCAGATAGGCATACCTTTTTGTATTTTATGAGAATGCTAAAGCTGATGAATTCAGTTTCCAAGTTCTCACTTTAGCAGCAGAACACATCATACACATGTTTTTACAGACTGAGTACTCTTTGTGACAAGGAAGCTGAACTTTATGTGTAAAATCATTGGAATGCCCCTTTAACCTTTTTTCCAAACAAAAAGCTTCCTCTATATATTTTTGGACATTGGAAAGGCCTCCTACTGAGCACTATGTACAGTATCTTCCCCTAGTTGTTTCTATGTTTCAGCTCCCAAATAGCATATTTCATAACATTTGTCATATAACCTACTGTAGTTAAAGTTTTAGACTTTTTCAGTTTAAACCTGCATATAGCCTCATTTTAGTACTCATATACTCATCTTTATTAAGCGTGCATGCCTTTCAATATCAAATTACTTTTCAGATTCTGGTCTAAAAGTAATGTTTTGTTTGACCTAGATACAGTGTTTTATTGGGATTGGGATGATATAAACAAGAAGTTATAACAAGTTTAAGAGGACAGCAAAAGTGTCAGAGTTAAAAGAAAGGAAACTCCTACGATAGAAACAGGTGAGCAAAGATCAAAACAAGAATGAAAGAGAGAAAAAGATTTCACTTCCTGGAAGCAGGCTTCAAGAAGAGTATTTTTCTCAAGGTGTTCTCTGTAAAGCTTAAGGTAAGTAAAAGTGTAATCTTACTGTACAAATAGGCCTACTACTGAGAGACAGTTACAGTGAATTGGTTCCAGGTTTTATTAAGTCTTTATAGGTTTTATATTACAATGTGTACATATTTCCATATACGGATGTTTTAGTTACCAGATTACATCTATATCACTTTTGAAAATAAAACATTTGTAATGTGAATTTCTTCTTAAATTATACAAAGTCTAGATTTTTTCCTAAACTCTTATTTTAATATCAAATTAAAACAGATCAAAAATATGAAACTAAAATTAAAAATAAATATGAAATATAACTAATTCAATCACTGTTTTGGTGTATGCAAAATCCAATAATAATTAAAGATGCTTTATTTTATAAGAAACACTGAAGGTGCGTTTGGGCTTATCATGATTTAAATATTCCATGACAAAGAAAATTCAACATATCTTGAATCAGAATCAGAATCAGAATCAGAAAAGCTTTATTGCCAAGTTCATTTTTTACACATACAAGGAATTTGTTTTGGGGTCGTAGGTGCATGTCACACATTATCTAAAATAAGTTAAACAAACAGGTTAACAGAACAGACAATATAAGTATAATTGGGTGACCAGACGTCCCGATTTGACCGGAACAGTCCCAATTTTCAATTGTTTACGAGTCCCGACAAAAGCCTGTCGGGACGCTAAAATGTCCCGGTTTACACCAGGAGCCGATTTTGCCGGGTCTTCAGCCCCGAATGTTTTGAGTTTAGCCCCGAATGTAACTTTGTCCAGTTTATTTTTCCGAGGCGAATAGAACGGGCAGCTACGTGCGGGGTCCGACCATGCTGTATTTGTTGATATCACCTAGCAACCGTCTCTCCGTGAGGAAAGCCGGGTGAAGTTTTGGGAGGAATCGTAGCCAAATCAGTGTAATAGCCTACATTGATGCCATCAACACAAAGTTTAGGAGCGCAATGCTAATGATTTAGTTTGAAGTTCCTGTGACGTGATGTTTCCAGTCTATGGTTCAGACTCAGACACACGGAGCTCTGAAGCAGACCTGCTTGTGCCCACTCTTTCTGTAAAATGCAGGCAGCTTCAGGTTTATGGACGCGCTCAGCTGTGGGCATGCTGTGGTCATAGACAGTGGTAGATGTGTTGCGTTTGTGCCCCGTTTATTTCTGTAGTTTCCGTTTTCCACCTCCGATGTAGAGCAGCGTTCAGTTACTTCTCTAGCTAAACTATTTGTCTCATTCAGAGACCAGAGACCCAAACGGGACTCTGTGTCAGCCAGGAGGTCTGAGATCTGCTGTATCAGCAGAGCAATCACGTAATGCACAGCAGACTATATGGTGCAGGTATAGATTAGTTTCTGAAATATAGTGACTTTATTCTTTATTCTTCTCTACTAACCTAACTTTATTTTTCTCAATGTCACGACTCATCGTCTCCTCCAAATCACATAGAACACATAGGCCTACTGTATTTTGAAGGTGCACAAAGTTTTGGACATGAGCAGAAATCTTGCTCAAACACATCTGAAATAGTACAGTCCAGGGGTCTATTATAAATTAAAATGAATTAATGTATCATTGAGGTCATATAATATGCACATTTAAGGAGGTTAATTCCTCACCAAAAGACGCCAAACAGGAAGGAGGAGTAGCCTAAATGATGCCTATAGGCTACAGATATTTGCAGGTTGCAGTATACATTGATTCAGAAAAAGGTAGAAATGTATGCATAAAAATTCACCAGAATGCAGGAAATGAAGTAGTTATGCTAAAAATTTTCAATAAATAATTTTAATTCTTTTGGTGTTATTGGAATAAATAAAACTTCAAAGAATCTTTTTTTAGAAAAAATCTCAACATAAATCTCACACTAAACTGAAAAAGGCTGTTGCTGCATTTTTGTTAATTTTACAGGAAAAAACACTATTATTAGATGAGGAGCCTACAATCAAAATAATGAACTTACCATCCATCCATCTTCGTCCGCTTATCCGGTGTCGGGTCGCGGGGGGAGCAGCTCCAGCAGGGGACCCCAAACTTCCCTTTCCCGAGCAACCAGCTCCGACTGGGGGATCCCGAGGCGTTCCCAGGCCAGGTTGGAGATATAATCCCTCCACCTAGTCCTGGGTCTTCCCCGAGCCCTCCTCCCAGCTGGACGTGCCTGGAACACCTCCCTAGGGAGGCGCCCAGGGGGCATCCTTACCAGATGCCCGAACCACCTCAACTGGCTCCTTTCGACGCAAATGGATCGTTTCCCGTTTGTTAAATGTGAGGATTTTTCTGCAGTGAGTACTTTTACTTTTAATACTTTAACTATATTTTCCTTATGGTACGTACAGACTTTTACTTAAGTAACATTTGCAGGACTTTTACTTGTAACAGAGTATTTTTACAGTGTGGTATTAGTACTTTAACTAAAGTAAAGGATCTGAGTGCTTCTTCCACCACTGCTAAAATGTCTGTTGGCTGGTTTGATTTGGACGTCTCTCCTCTAGTGGCCAAACAATTAGCAGAAATACTGCTTTAAGAACATACATTACTCAGAGTTAAATTATTTTAACCTTGCCTGTCATGATCTGTGATATATTTTTTTATAAAAGCAGATGTTTTCAGCTTTACCTTTGCTAGCACAAAGCATAAAATAATTTTATTATTTTCTTATTATTACATAATAATGAAATAGATGATTGAAAATGTTTTTATTTCAATATATCAAGATTGAATGTAAGATGTTGTTTTTTACAACAAAATAGGCAAGAATCTTCTGATCATTTCACCACATCCTGCGCACTGTAGGCCTATAGCGTGACATGTCTGATGATCTTAACATTTACAATACATTGCATCAACTATGCAATACAATTCTGGAGGAACACCTGAGTGTTCCTACGTTATTTAAGCCTGGCTCTCTCTGCCTTAGATTCTTTATGCTTTTTCTGCACCTTACACTCACTCACTCACTCACTCACTCACTTACTCACTCACTTACTTACTTACTTACTCTCTCTCTCTCTCTCTCTCTCTCACACACACACACACACACACACACACACACACACATTAACAACCTTTTTGGGCTTTCAACCCATTAAAACGAAGTTCCTTTCTACCCCTTGTTACAGGTTGCATCCTTCAAGAATGTTTTATCTGAATACTTTTCAGGGACTAGAAGATGTACAATTACACAGAAATTTAAATCCAAAGCAAGGATTAGAAGACATAAACATAATTTGTGCTTTAATGGCTGTTCTGTTAATCAACTACTGACCCCTTAGATTTATTTTGGGAATTTGTTGGGGGGTCCTGAGCCCCAGGTTAAAAATGTATTGCTCCAATCTCCACTTCAGAACGCAAGGCGTACCCATCCTAACATGACTCATCACTCCTAGCAGACAAATGACAGGAGACAATTGTTGGGCCAGTTTCAACTGCCGTATTCCCCTCAGCACACTATCTCCCCCAAGGTGAAGTTCCTGTTTTATCTCTAACTTTCTAGGGAACAGAATGTGCTGAGAGACAGTCTTCAGTAAACCTTATACATCTGTCTGGCCACATTCATAGAGAATCAACTTCAAATAGAGACAAAAAACAAAAGGTCACATTTAAATGTAATTTTCCCATTACACAGCCATCTTTTGTTTTATATATTTAGGCAAGATGTCAGAAATGTATTTGTAGAGTAAGAGCATCAGTGTTGATGAACATCTTGGTTCTCTGTCTTACTAACTTCTCTGTGAACTGTCCACTCTTTAGGCAATCGGACTTGGTCTGCTTACATTTGTATTCGTGGTATATATACATATATATATATATATATATATATATATATATATATATATATATATATATATTTACAACTGGCATACATCACACATAGAGAATTGTTGGGTAACTCTTGAATTTCCCACACAAAACCAACATTTTATTTTTCATGTCATTCATGTTTAACCTTTGTCCCAACAAAAACAAATCTCCAGAGTAACCTTACAATTGAAATGCAGGTGAATGTTACAAGCAAAGCAACTGCCAACAAAGCAGCGAGCACATCAACGGAGTTGTAAACAAACCAGGACATTTTGTTGGACTGTGTCTGCAGATGACGGGCTCCTTTATGTCTGATGACATATTCTATCCAAAACACTGCCTGGTCCAGTGGTTTCAGGGGCTGATCTCTGTGCAGCCTTGAGAGCTTCTGCATGTTTTCCCTGTAAGATGAATTGTAAAGAGCTGTCATCAGGGCATCTGCAAACATGTGTCTCTCAAGCTCGGCAATATCCACAATCACAGCTCCTCCCTTTGCTTTGATTCTGGAGAGGTTATCGGCCTGATCAAAGAATAAGGGAAGTCCAACTACAGGAACTCCGTGGTAAATTGTCTCCTGAACCCCGTTTGTGCCTCCGTGGGTGACAAACACTCTAGTTTTGGGATGTCCTAAGAGGTCGTTCTGTGGCAGCCAGTTGACCAATAATGTGTTGTGGCCCAGGTTGGCTGGCTTCTGTCCAATATACCTCCATATAACCTTCTGAGGCAGCTGGGCAAAGGCTGCAGCAATCTCCTCAGCGACATCTTGAGGAAGCTTCTCAACTAAAGTTCCTAAGGTCATCATAATGACCCCATGGTCTCCAGAGCTGTGGACAAACTCTTCCAGGTCTACAGGGAGTGGCTTTGGGGGCATGCACTGAAATCCAGCAATGTAGACTATATTTGGCATTGTTGGACGTGGAAATTCAAAGACAAAATCATTCCTCATTAGCCATATATCTGCATCCAAAAAAAATGTTGAGTAATCCACACTGGGACCAAAGTACTTCTTAACTACTGGTTTGTAATGAGGTTCTGTGATGTATGACATTGTGTACATACCAAAAATATAACTCAAAACATTCTTTATTCTTTGAGGGAAGGTCATCTTATCTGTCAACTCTGTTGCAGTGAAAGGAATGTATGACAGAGGTGAGGGGGCAATAAGGAAATGAGCTTCACCTTGAATGGTCCATCGGACATTGAAAACAAGAGGAACTTTGAGCCGACGTGCCAGCATTGCCCCTCCACCGATGCCAGGGTCAGTCAGAACCACGTCATATTTGGCTTCATGAAAAGACTGCATCAGGTTTTCATCTTCAAACATCTGAATGATCATTTCACTCATTCCCTTATGGAGCTGAGACATCTGGTTCACGACCAGCTGCTCAATCTGAATATGAGTCCAGATTTTAGACCAAAACGATGTATGCTTACCCTGAAGCCGGATCTCCAGCTGTCGAGACAAAAATGCTTTAAAGTAGTTTTCCTCAAATCCACCAGGGCTGGGAACAGTGACAGAGGTGTAGAGAGGAGACTTTTCGCTGACGTACCAGCTATCGGATGCACGAACCACAGTAACCTCATGGCCTTGGGCATGCAGTTCCTGTATGAGTACTTTCATGTTTACCCAATGGCTTCCATCTAATGGGAACACCAGGATTTTGCCCCCAGATGCACTGGATAGTTGAATCAACAGTAGAGCAAAGGTGATCAGAGACGATTGAGGCACCTTCATACTGACTTCCCTCAGAGACCTTAAAAATACACAAAAATAAGTCAATAAGAGAGTACCGCTTGTCTGGTTTGCACATTTTTGTCTTTACAGTCATAGTATAACATGAAACGCAGTGACGGAAAAAACCTGAGTACATTTACTCAAATACTTTACTTGAGTACAATTTTGAGATACTTTGTAATTTTATGCTACTTTATACTTCTTCTCCACTAAATTTATGGATATATGTACTTTTCACTCCCTACATTATTTGACAGCAATAGTTACTTCTTACTTTGCAGATAAAAAAAATCAACATAAAAAAACATATATGCTTGTAAAATAGAATACATTGTTGAAGATTAAACCAGTGGCTGGGACATCTTGTCATGTCAGGTGTCCGAGTTGTTGAGCAGTACCACCAGGGACATTTTCCCTCTAAACTTCTCAGATGGTCTCATTTAAATAACAGTTTGATGCCAAAAGCCCCAACAACTGATGAAATAACATTTGAAAACATAAGTTGATTGCAACAACTGTTTACAAGATTGACTTGTTAAACTTGACATACACAGTACACCTAACTACCAAGACTTGC
The DNA here is from genome assembly GCF_004354835.1 of Perca flavescens. NCBI lineage: Eukaryota > Metazoa > Chordata > Actinopteri > Perciformes > Percidae > Perca > Perca flavescens. The sequence goes on from NC_041338.1 coordinate 20,567,634, forward strand.
ACAGACCATGTTTCAACAAAACACACACTCCATGTCTGTTTTTACATTACGTGTGCATAACACAGCTTTTTATTAACACTTACCCAAATCCAGGTACAAGACAACCCAACTTCAAATGCCAGTTCAACAACTGATGGTCGGTGCACAGAAAGAAAGAGTGGCGAATTCACCTCCTAGTTGGACCTTCAAATGCATGACTGGCTGGCATGTCCTGACATGTGATGTATTATGAACTGCTCTGTTGTAAAGAAGGTGTGTACAACTGCACATAGGTGCCCTGTTGTATAAGGGTTGTATTTTGTGTATGTACTTCCCATGGTACTACAACAGCAGGAGTTCATGTTTAGTTGTAAGCAGAACATATTTATATATTGTGCCATCTAGTGTCAAGTCAGTGTATTCAATGTTTAATGGCCCATTATTGTTTACTTGAACAGAGCAGTAATATAAACCAGTCAATTTTTTCACAGCTGCTGCATCCATATCCTAAAATTACAATTTTCCAAAAAGCAATGAGCCATAACAACCATACTTCTTAGATAAAATATTGCGTTTTAAAATTACACATATATACAGTACATAGCATACTCATTATGCAAGGGTGGGAAAAAAACAGCACTATAAAGGTTTTTGATTAATCAGTACCTTTTTTACAGTAAGCTCAATACATTTTACATATTTCTTTCACATGATCTAATCTGGTGTTTAACAACCTTTTGGGGCTTTAAACCCATTAAACCTAAGTTCCTTTCTACCCCTTGTTACAGGTTGCATCCTCTCAGAATGTTTTATCTGAATACTTTTCAGGGACTTGAAGATGTACAATTACACAGTAATTCAAATTCAAAGCAAGGATTAGAAGACATAAACATATTTTGTGCTTTAATGTCTGTTCTGTTAATCAACTACTGATCCCTTAGATTTATTTTGGGACTTTGTGGGGGGGTCCTGACCCCCAGGTTAAAAATGTATTGCTCCAATCTATTGCACATAAATGATGTTAACACACTTTACAGTACTGTATCAGTAAACACTGGGTTAGGCATTCATCAGCATAAAAAATGTAAATTGAGATGATAATGTTCTATATAGGATAGGCAGGAGAAGAATAGTCTTTGTTGTCACAGTACATTTACAACGAAATTGGATGCAGTTATATCAGTGCAAACACAAGCAAAGGTGCAAACCAGGTGAATAAATAAATATAAAAGAGCCTCTAAAAGTCACTATAAAAACATAAAAAGAGACAGAAGATTGTAAAAAAAAAGGAAAAAGAAAATAAAGTAAAGACACAAAAACACAAACATACCACATACAAGACATTCACTGTACAATTCATTCTAATACTCAAGTAGTATTAAGTGCAGTTATGGCTTTTGGATAAAAAACTGTTTCTGAGTCTGTTTGTCCATTTTTTAAATTGTCCTGAAACGCCTGCCCGAGGGCAGTAGTTTAAAGGGTGAGTGTCCCGGGTGAGATGGATCTTTTAGTAGCCTATATGCTCTGGGCTTTTTTGAGGCAGCAGGAACTGTAAAGATCTTCCAGGGAGGGGATGGGCCAGCCAATGATCTTTGACAGCTGTTAATATAACATGCACACATCATGCATTTATTTTTTAGTTTAGTTAGCTTTTTTGACATTGTCAAAAAGAGGACATAGGAGGACACACACAACTACAAAAGAAACCAAGGATGACACTATTAATTCCAAAAATGTGGTCCTTGATGTGAAGATAACAAAGATGCAGGGGTTCAGGCCATGGGGCAACGTTACCAACAAGCCAACACAATAAATATCATTACCATTAAAATCCCTCCAAGTCAAACAACCAAACAACTATAAAGATTTCCATACATACTTACCAGCCAGAAGCCAATTTGTCATACTTCTAATGGGAGAAAGGACAAGGACTATGAACTATGGAAAATTTACTTTTGGTTATATGCTCTGATCGATAATTTTTGGAGCTATATAGACATTTTTGAGGCCTTAGTTTGAATCGTATTTATTACTCTAAGACATATTTAACACCTCTATAACACAGCCTAAAACATCTGAAATTGTTTGACTTTACAAAGGTAGTACAGATTTGTGTTGGAATGCATTATACTGTGCGGATAGTTATCTGAAAGGAGCTTTAATCATACCAAAGGAACAACTTTTCTGGTAAACAATCAAACCCTTTTTTACATGGCTGATTAACCTGTGTGCTTCTGGGCCCTGTTGCCTGAAAGTTCCCATCAAGTACCCACCACACTATACTTTAGCTTTATTATATTTTGCACATATATAGGCCCAGAAACCAACCAGTGGTCCTTTACTGAAAACCTATTTTTGAATGACAGTTTGATTATGCACACTTTCATTAAGCCATAAACAACCTGTGAGCACAGTATTCCCAAATAAATTTGCAATTAATCCAAAGCCAGCCAACCAGCACACAGTTAACCTGGGGCGTTTGGGGCCCCTAGAGGTGTAGGTCCCCAGGCCAGAGCTGCCCGCTTTACTCAATTGGTAACCTAACCTTGCTTTTTTTTTTTTTAAACATTCTAAAGCTTTTGTTTGCTGCATATTATATACTGCATATTTATTGTATGTAGGCCCTATGGGCTCCAGGTTGTAAGCACAAATGAGTGCTAAATAAAATCATGTCATGAAATAATAAGAAACGAACACAACAAACATTAAAACAAAATATAATTAAGTTCATTTAAAATGTCATAACTGTCAAATACCACTGACAGTGTTCATCATAGACCTAACCCTCCAGCCCTTTGTTGTTGTTCTCACGCTAATGTGCGAGATCCGTAGACCCGACTTAACTGCGCGGTCACATTCCGCCCCGACTTCCCCTCTGCCAGCGGCCTGGTGGTTTGAGATGAGTAGAAGATGTCGGTTTCGGGGCTGAAGGCCGAATTGAAGTTTTTGGAGTCTATTTTTGACCCAAACCACGAACGATTTAGAATAATAGACTGGAAACCCGATGAACTTAGTTGCCAATTTAACGTAACAGGAGAGAAGCTGCTGATCATTCACTGCAACATCACGGTGAGTCCAGGCCAGCTCTGCGCACAAGCTAACCTAAGCCACTGACTATCGACTGAAACCAAATCATTCCGCGGAAGGTTCCGTGTTTACAAATGAACTAGGATTAAAGTGTTCGCTTCTATTTTCATGTTGTGTTTAAAGCCATTACGATTGAAGTAATCCCGTTTATAAACAAACCAACAAAGCGCCAGTGTTAAATTCACTTTGAAAAAGTGTTCAAGAAAACGTCGTTTAGAAACGTTGACGCTAGCCTGTCTTGTTAGCCACAATAACTGCGTTACTGTTTGCAGCACTACGGCTGCTAACTTTCATACTTCTGAATCGTATCTAGTTTAATTTTAACTGGTTTTAGCTAGCTAAGTCGTGTGGGGACTTTAACTACATCACAGCTGTTTTGAAAATATAAATATTTCAAAGAACACCTATATCTGAACAGGCATACCGTTGAATGTCCCTTTTTTATCTTTAACGTTTAATAGAGGCGGTTTAATGGGATGTTGGTTTTCTGCCTTTTCAGTAAATAGACCGATCCCTGTGGCGGACTTATATTAAAGCTTTGACGTTAATGGTTCCTTTATCAGGACACCAAAATATGTGGAAAGCGATATAATGTAGAATAGATATGAAGGAGTCTGCAATCGTATTATACCAAAGATGCTATAGCCTAACTAAAGAGAACGTTAGCTAGAGCATTACAAGCTGCGCCAATGGTATGAAACGGTACACACTTCCTGTCTCCTAAGTGGGCGTGGCCTCGTTTGTAAGAGTAATGAACGTCATGTGGATGGATGAAAAGTTAATTTGCATAAATCATTTATATTTTCTTTTTCTAACATTGGATATATATATACAGATAAAAGACATATTTAGCATGACGACAATGTCTATGGCATGTATGTACAATAAAAACTGGATACAGCGTTCAAAGCGTGGCCCCATTCATTTCTATGAAAGTTGCTTTTTGCGCATGAAGCCAAAAAAATTTTCAACTACCCGTCTAAAATCACCCGGATGATTGGCCCTGCTTCCACATTGTGTGGCCTAAGAGCAAGCGAACTAAACACTTCCACCGACCCAGCCGGCTACTTCCGGTTTAGCGCTCAGGCTAACTTGAATGGGGATTCAATTATTTAATCATGTATCTCTTTTAGACTTTCCAAATATCATCTGATTGGATGGATCAAATTCTGATAATGAAATGAATCGTTTCGCAGAGGTTGTGACGCTGTAAAAAAAGACCTATACAGCCACTGATTTCCAGATGTTTCTTTCACAATGTAAGTCTGTGGTAGAAAGTCATTTTGGGCCAGAGAATATCACGTGATGGACACAAAACTTGTAATGCCACCGTTTGGCCTCTGTCAAATTGGCTTCAAAGCCTGGCACACTTCCTGTGAATACATTTTAAGTAATTGAAATAATCTTCAATCTTGTGCAAAACACTTGAAGTTAACCATCAGAAAGTGTAGATAATGTCACTTAGACTCACTCTTGTCATGGCTCCTGTATTTGTGTATGGTTCAGGTGGTGCTGCAGATCACTCATCCTAACATCCTGACCACATCTTCCTCTTTAAGCATCCACACACGCAGTTACACTGCAGTTACACTGCAGTTACACTGCAGTTGCATAGTGGCTTAATCCACTTGATTTAGCTAATCAGTTATAAGAAGAGCAGGTAGAGATGGAAACTATGCTGGGATTTTAGTACCGGGGATAAGGATTGGGATCCGCTGCCTTGATACACTGATGTGTTGACCAGGTTGTATGGGACATGATCCAGTGTGAGTGTCTTCTTTGAATTTGGGTTTTTGATGGTTAGTGCTAGATCCCAAAAAGATAAGGAACTGAAATGTTGAAAAGCATTCACTTCAACAAGTCATTGAAATGCTTACAAATTTCCTGAAAGCTCCGATATATGTGACTTGGTGCTTGACAAGATAGAAAGCCTCGACGCCTCATGTCAGCCACAGTCTGTCATTCAAGGTATATAAGATCCAATGTAATGGTTGTAGACCTATTTTGTCGATGTACAGTACTTTAAACCCTTACAATACTAACATAATTCTACAACTGGCTTGAGTTGTCCGATGACAACGATTCCGTACGATTCGGTTTGATGAAACCAAGCAGTGGCACATACAGGTGTTTATTCTGTGATCCCTGCCACACACACACACACACACACACACACACACACACACACACACACACACACACACACACACACACACACGGGTTTGTGGCACTATCTTTGTGGGATCCAGCATTTTGGCCCCACAAAGCTGTCGGGACCCTACAAGTATACTCCCAGAGTTTGGACCCCATGAATATAGTTAAACAAACACGCACGCACACACTTCTGGCATTGCACACACCCCAGCAGCTTTGTTAATTTGACAGCAAAACTTCAGTCAACCGATTTGTAACGTTAGAATCGGGCCAATCGTCCGATTCTTGGTCCATATAGATAGATCCAGGGGTCCATGTATCAGTGTAGACATATCTGTGATAATTCAACCGGATACCGATTCATATCTGTGAATCTTGACTTCCCTAATGCTTACCACTGAAAATGATGACCAATACATGACGTACGTTCCGCACAGCTTGAGCTTACTTGCTACATTACACAACAGTCCAACAATATCCCCCCCCCCCAAGGTTTCATGAATGCAGCGGTGTTCTCTGTTAAGTGTTAATATACAATCTGGAGACAATAAAGCCATTAACAAACAAGCATGACTGACTTCATTTCATGTCCTACTGTTGACTCTGTTGCAGGAATCCTATCCCTCAACACCCCCAATATGGTTTGTTGACTCTGATGATCCTAGTCTGGCTGAAGTGTTGGAGCGCCTAGAGGATGTGAGAAAAGGCACCACATTGGTAAGTTGGTAGAATTGTTACAGTAGTTGCAGTTTGGTTTTTAATATTAATGTCTTAATTTTTTTTGCTGATTACACCCACAGCTCCTTCAGCAGTTGAAGCGCCTCATTTGTGATCTTTGTCGGCTTTACAACCTGCCGCAACATCCAGATGTAGAAATGCTTGACCAGCCTCTACCCGCTGGCCCGATTACCCAGGAGCGAAAGGTACTCACTTAAAGCCAGAGTAAAATTCAATGTGTTTTTGTTGCATTTCAAAACTCACTGTTTGTCAACTCACAATGTTTTACCACACTACAGAATGGGCCATCAGATGAGGTCACATCTGAAGAGGAAGAAGAGGAAGAAATGGCAGAGGTACCTATGCGTATTAATGACCGTTCAGTGAATTCATATTCTTCATAGCTTAAGGGTGCAATTTGTTTTAAATCATGTTTCTAAACATAATTGATACACTGACAGCAGGACATTGATCTGGACCAAGACCTGGACCATTACGACATGAAAGAAGAGGAGCCAGTTGATGGAAAAAAGTCAGAAGATGATGGGATAGAAAAAGAGAATCTGGCCATCTTGGAGAAGATTCGTAAAAACCAGAGACAGGATCACTTGAATGTAAGTGCTCATTCAGGTCATGTTTTTCTTTATTAAGTTCTGTTGACTGTGACTGTAAGTGGAGGAGCTTCTTTCACTGTAAATTCTCTTTTTGATTGTTAACTTTTGGCAGCAACCTTGGTACCACTCATCACAAAAATGTTGGGGTCTCCTGGATAGCATTTTATTGAATCTGAATCCAATGTCGAATCCACTTATTCAATCCAAGTCCTTTTCAAATAGGTGTACGTTATCAAATGTAATTAGGATTCACATTTATAGGTAACTTAAATTATAAAAAGCTAAAACTCAAAGAGTCAATTTATATCAGTAATAACCTTTTTGTCCACTTTCTAGTGGCAGCCCAAATAATGTTTACAACCCGCAACCAAAACCTGAAAATTAGATGAGCAGGATTAGATATGAAATGTTGATCAAAATTCTGCTTCATGGGTCAATTGTTTTCTACATTGCTCTTTATAGAGAGATAAAAGGTTTGATTCGAGATTCGTTGGAGTTTAGCAAATCTGGATATTTTGTTATCAATGAGGAACCATTTGGCAAAATGGAACCGTTTCTGGAACCCAACCCTTCTCCTGGATAGTTTCACAGTAGTACAGGATTATACTATAGCCACTGGACACATATTCTTTTTTTATTCCTTCGGTCAGTTTCACCATGTTCAGATCAACAGTATAGCACTGTGTCCAAAACGCAGACTCATCGTTCCTTTCACTGCTGACAGTGTGGCTGCTGCCGCAGAGGGCTCCAGCAGAAAGAAAAGCTAGGCTGTCCAGCAAAACGTTTAGTGAGCTCTTAACTTTTTCAGCAGCACAGTCCAACATTCTCAGGCATTGCAGTATATAAAAGATGCATGCTGAAATCAGGGGCAAAAACACCAGAATGTAGTTGTGAAAATAATCCAAACGTAATTTAAAAAAAACAAAAAAAAACTGAACTGATTCAAATTTATTTAGATTATTTAAAGGTCAGTATCTTAAAATAACTGGTATAATTACTGCATGGGCACGCTTTATGATCAAAGGTGTCTCTTGTGGGCTTATGGTAGAAAAGTTGAGTAACTTGTTTTTCACTGGAAAGTTGGTTGACCTTTCAAGTGTTGAAAATGCTCAATTTCTGCCGCAATCAATTGCCAAACTTTCACGTCAGGGTTTCTGATTGCCCTGTGTAGCCCTGCCAACCTTTTATAGTATACTGCTTCTTCTTCTTTATCCAGGTGTCCTACCATCGGTGTGATTCTCCTTTGTGATTTATGTTGCAGGGTGCAGTGTCTGGCTCTGTGCAGGCCTCAGACCGCCTAATGAAGGAACTCAGGGAGATCTACAGATCACAGAGTTACAAGACAGGTGACGGCAATGACACATTACCCCACAGTGGTGACTTTTATTGTTTTAACATCTCATCAGCAGATTGAACTGAAGCTCTGTATTTGTGGTACATATTTCACAGGTATTTATTCAGTCGAACTAGTCGGTGACAGCCTTTATGAATGGCACGTCAAGTTAAGGACGTAAGTTCTCAGCATTCAGTGGCTTTTTCAATTTTCAAATATTGTGTTGTATAGTGCTTTCTGTTAGATTTGACTTGTCGTTCTTTATTACAGGGTAGACCCAGATAGTCCATTACATAGTGACTTGCAGGTCTTGAAAGAAAAGGAAGGAGTGGATTACATTCTGCTCAATTTCTCTTATAAAGTGAGTCCCGTAATAATATTTGTCAATTGTTTTATTTGGGAAAAGTTTTCTCAAGACTCAAAGTTTTTTTGTTTTTCTTCATTTGACAGGATAACTTTCCTTTTGACCCACCTTTTGTACGGGTTGTCTCACCTGTGCTCTCCGGAGGGTGAGTGTGTAGTAATACCCCTGTAGTATTTTCTTGGTACACCCAAAAGTTGCATTAACAACAGTTCTTTAGATTAAAATGGTCTCTTTGCGAAAATCTCCCACAATATATATCGTGAATTCAGTTTGAAGCACAACAAATTAGCAAAAAGTGCCAAGTGACCACTTACTTGATCAAATGTACATACCTGCTTTAATATATATTATGTAGTATGTCATTCTTTATACTGATTGTTGTTTTTTTCAGTTATGTTCTAGGAGGAGGGGCCTTGTGCATGGAGCTTCTCACTAAACAGGTTTGTGAATGAGTTATATAAATTCTATGACATAACTTTCCTCAACTTAAACCACATTAATGGTGTTGTGTGTGTTTTTTAGGGCTGGAGCAGTGCCTATTCCATAGAATCTGTTATTATGCAGATAAATGCAACTCTGGTTAAAGGAAAAGCCAGGGTGCAGTTTGGAGCCAATAAGGTAACTAATGTTATTAGTCAGGTCTCGGTGTGCTTAAAATTCATGAGGGTTCACAACATTTAGAAAACACATTTTAAGGCAAAGATGTTTATAGCGGCCGCTGGTTCGACTCCACCCTGTGGCTCTTTGCTGCATGTAATTTTTCCTCTCTCTCCCCCCTTTCATGTCTTCAGCTGTCCTGTATGGATGGAGGCCTGAAAAGCCCAAAGGATAATCTTAAAAAAAAAATTGTTTATAGCTATTTCAAAAAGCCAGCTGTCGGAGAGGAGGTGAATCCTATAAATGGGAATACCCAGCCACACTTTAGGACAGTTTCTCATCAAAGACTTTCATGATGTTATACACACGACAATTGTTGTCTGAAAAAATTAAGGGGGGAAAGTATGGTGGAGTGGGAGGCTGTTTGACGATTGAACAAGCGGTACATTTGATGCATACTGAGGCCCTTAGATACCTAATTGTGTAGCAGTGGTGTTTCAGTGGAGCAATTGGGTGAAGGGAAAAGTGTCTAAATCATGGGTCCCATTTACACCCGTCATTTCAAGTGTGTTGTACCTGGATACATTAGCCGTAGAGGCTGTTCCCGCAGACCTGACGTAGTTAAATTTTGGAGGAGTATAGGGTACGTACGCGTTTTGCCATTTTATGCCTTTATTGGAGCCAATATTAGAAAGATGACGAGTAAATCATGGGAGAGAGAGATGGGGAATGACATGTAATAAAGTTCAGACACAAACCAGGAATATTATGTTTTGTGTTTGTAGTGGTTTATTCCCACTGCTTAGCGAGCAATTTCTGTGCATCTAACAGAACATTATGTTTTCCAGAACCAGTACAATCTTGCCAGAGCACAACAGTCGTACAAATCCCTTGTGCAAATTCATGAAAAGAATGGTGAGTAAATTCCTAAATGTTTGGGCCTCTGATGACACACAGTGGTATGGATCCATTGGCAAAGGGGTTTCTTTTTCTGTTTTTACAGGCTGGTACACACCACCTAAAGAGGACGGATAAGGAGCTACTACCACTATGCACTGGGAACATGTCTTTGGGTCAAAGTATCTTGTTTTCTTTGGAATATTCTCCCCCCCCCTTCTGACTTAACTGGGGATATATCATCTTTCTCGCGGAAACCATCTCGTTGGCTCATCTGACAAGTATTCCTTCGCCCGCTCCAGGAAAAAGACTTTATTCTGGTATCACCTTGCTTCTCCCCTCAGTGTTTTAGTGAGGAGGATGAGAGGGTGTCACTAGTTATGTTTTCAAAATATGCTCATTTGTCTTTAAAAAAAACAAAAAAAACTAAAAAAAACTTTTCTCCCTTTTAAATGTGGGGAAATGCTTTTTCTTTAGCTGCTTTGACAAAGTGGGCTTCACAAACAGTCAGTTATCCCTCTTTAAATGGAAATTTTAACAGAAGATTGATACTGAAGCTCTTGATGTGGCACCTCCCTGCACCTGTTTTTATTGGCCACAATTTTCTCCCCTTTTTTCTTTTGGAAATTAATTGGTACATAAATGCAAATATTGTAGAAATATCCAGCAATTGTTTTTATTATTTGAGCATCCTAGACAATAAATAAATACATTTCATATTTTGGAAGCTTATCTTATAATTGAGATGACCTACCACTCGGTATCTTTTAGCTCTTTTTTTAGAAATATGTGAAGAATATCGGGCCGGGTTGTAAAACTAAGATTGAACTGTTGTCTGTGAACAAATGCACCAGTGGTTCATAATAAAACAGCGGCAATGGACATGAAATATCACAGAATCTGCATGTTGCATAGATATATTGTCACCAGAAGATAAGACGACTGTCGTTTTGGAAGTTTTAACAGATCTAATGAAGCTAAAGAGCGCTTTTTGCCTCATTCCTGTTAACACAACAAGGCCCCACAAGCACTCGGTTTCACTAAATCTACAGTGGTTGATGCCTCATTTGATGCTGAAAATGAAGCCCTGTGTATGCAAAGCTAAAGCTAACAGCATGCTGCATAGGAGCCTTGTCTCAACCGCTGTTATTAGAGATAGTTGGATCTGATTACAGTCACTTTTGTTAAGCAGTATCACACTGGGATTGGCTTTTTAGAGGGAATAAATGAAGGGTGTTTGGATGTGATTTTGTTTTTTCCACAATAATTTTGCCCAGTTTAGCAGCATATTTCTATGTCCTATCTTCCTGGCATACATTGATTGTAGTGGTTTGCCCCTGCCCAGTTTAGATTCAAAACGGCTTCCCAGTTACATGGCGTCACATGCAGCTAGATTCTAGCTACAAAAACATCTACCATTTGCAGGGCATCCTTTGCCACAACAATGTACCATAAATGTGTTTCGGTATTGCTTTTGGTGTGTAACGAGGATAATTTAGAACTGACCTGAAACTCTGTATGAAACTGTACTTTGACCATGCAATATACCGTAGTACATCATCACTACACTGTATCAGTCGGTCGGCTCTTTTGCAGTTTATTTGTTAACACTGTCTGCAAAAGTATGTTTGAATGGCAACTCAGGTAACAAATACTTAGGATGGGAATCTGTACACGTACATGTTGAGTTTTGGGTTCTTTTCTTGGATTTATTAATGCTCTGTACCTCTGCCGTTTAGGCTTACTCGCCCACTGATCTGATGTCAAAAAATGTAATGAGCTTTATTATAATATGGGCCAAATTTCTTTTAATTCAAGTGATGTAAGTTGAAGGACATTTACAGAAAGATGCCTTTTTTGACAGGATTGGTGTAGCATGATGACCATCCACATTTAATGGCTCATCAATACCCACTGTAGTATTTTATTCTTTTTTTTTTCATCCCAAGTACTGAAGTAGATTTGATTTCAATGTGTGATCTTTAAATATTTCTGATAAAAAATATTTGCACAACTGGCAACAATGTGCCTGGAAAGGTCAATTATAACAACCAACGCATTCTGAGATAAATGTTTTAAAATCAGGAAAAATGCTTTTTTTTTCTCAGCACACATCCTTTGTTACATGTCTGATATAGCTGAGGGAGGAGGAATCAACAGGTCTCCTTATCAAGAAGTGTCCCCACCTGAAGGGCCAAGACTGGTCAGAGGGGACATTAAGAGACTGTTGGAGTTTGATAGTGATGCCGTGGTGAATAGACTTGCAACTTCTCTAACTGGACTGTGTTAAAAAGATTCATTTATCTCAACTGTCGATTTTCTGGCACCAACAAAACATGATCAAGTCTTGCACCGTTGGCTGGCTTTGGTTTTTCTCTTGTTTCTCATTTACCATTTGAAGAAATGTTGACGATGTACAGTAATTTGTAAACTTGCATCAAGTTTATAAATAAAGAATTTTAAGATTATTGCTGTTTTACTGGGGTCCCCTGTGTATTATTTTTCAGTGTTACTTAATGGATTGCAGATGTATTGGGCTGATATTGATATTTTATTAAATGAATAAAATAATTTACTGTTGACACGACATTCATACTGATTTGATTTTGTATAAGTGATGTTTCCTGTCTTACAGCCCTGCGGATCTTTTGTATTTACGACGAGGTTGACGAAGCAAAAAACTCAAAGCAAAAAACTCAATTGCCACTGAGGCACTTGAAATCAAAATGGTCTCAAATAATATTAATATAGTCGCAGTTTGATAAACATCCACAATCCCAAGAACAGAAAACCAACAGTTTTAGTTGCCACGTTCAGATATTTTTCTTTCAAATCCACCTGATTTTAAATTGTTTTATTATAACAGGCGATGTCTCTTTCCAGGTGGTTAAATAAATATTCAGATCCTTAATAGATCCTTTCCTAAGTTTTTATATGTAAGTTAAGGTTATATATTAAGTCCTGAAAATAAGATTTTATAGTGCAGAAATACTTTTTCAACCTGTTTTTTAATTTAAATCCACTTGTTTAAAAAAAGTAAAAAGTATTATCTGTATTGAGGCAAAAAAAAGAGTAAGGCAGGTTGTGGCACTTATATGATTATGATTGTAGAACATTTTACTTTTCATAAGTAAAAAACTCAGGACTCAATTCCAGGCTAAAATGACTTCAAAAGGGAGCTGTTTTTTTTTTTTTTACTGAGCAATGTATCATGTTTTAGAAGCTGAAAATAATCTGCAAAATAAGTAACTCAAGTAAAGTACAAGTATCTCAGAGTACTTAAGTCCAGTACTTGAGTAAATATAGCCTACTTAGTTACTTATCATTTCACTTTAATTCACCTGACAGTGGGAACATCGGCCCAAATCATTCCCAAATCTTTGAAAAGAAAAGTCATGTCTGTCCCCAGCTTGTGTGAAATAAACAAAGTTATTACTGTAGATACTGTACATTACACCTCCTTCTAACTACAATCTAACTACAACACTCATGTTTATTTTGAGGAAAAATGCTTTTTGAATTTAATTTTCAAAACAGGTTATTCTGTCCTTTAAAAGCAAACTATTCATTAGAGGCCTTAGGAGTTGTTGTTGATGTGATTCGATACTTTAACAACACTTCAGTATTCATCAAGAGTCGGAGCCACTCTGTTCAGAGTAGCTCACACTAAATTCGATTTTCACTCAGGTTTAACCACGTGCACAATAAATAATTCACATTTTGTTTGAGGCCAGATGAAGCTTAGAATTATTATTTTTTGGATAGGAAGGTGTTATACTGTCTGTTAGCTGTGGTCTGCTTTCCATTATTTTGTTAGATAAGAAAACAGTGTTGTTTAAAGTTTTGTGGCAGTTGGTTTTTAGTGTTTTAGTCTATATTTTATTTATTTTTTAAACATAAAAATAACCTAATCTAAAGATCCATGGTTCTTCTACAGCTACAGCAATGTAGGACCTGTGTGCAAACTCATCAAATAAAAAACAGGATGCAACAAGAACTGTTTAATATCTATTAGGGTAAGACCAAATTATACAAAAGTAATACACAAAAATGTATTCCCCATTTACTTCACTCATGGAGACACAGCCTCCTCAAACATTTAATTTACCTAATTAGAGCATGTTTCTATTGAATGTGTTTATCCATGACAAATATTTTCCTCACCTCAAGTAATTATATATTTATATCCAGTTATGATATAATACATGATGATACATATCAAACAACATACAGTACATGTGGGAGCTAATGGGAAATGGCTTTCAGAAGCATTGATACAGCAGCATTAAATGTTAGTAGTAGTTTCCAGTACACTGCAGTTCCTGCTGCACGATACCTATACAGCTGTAGTTTCCATAATCACATTAACCGTGCTGTATATACATATGGCAGAAAAGTTTGGACTGATTCACAATTCACCTTGATAGCTTGTTACACACAGACAAGTAGTTTGTTCATCTTCACACTTCATTTATAGAATTGATCAGCTAAACTTTTAGCATTTGCTAATAGACGAGCGTGTGGGTGGTACAGTTTACAGGGTTCATAACTACTGTGTGTGCATCTGCTGGTGAAAATGTTGTGCATTTGTAAAATTATACAAGTGGTGTCAACACAGGCCCATTTTATTAATTCATAACATTTGACGTTATGCTTGTTTTTATTTGAAGCCTGCACAACAGGACCCCACTTGATCCTTATAAGTCTACTGTTTAATATATTTATGTTTCTATTGCTCCACTGTGGATTTAGTTTGCACTGATGTCAACAGGTGCCAAACATTATCTAAGTTTTTATTAAATTATAATAAAAAAAACAAAAAACTCAAAGTCTGTTACTTACAGCTATTGAAAGCCAACAAATGTGCTTCAAACTCATCCACACATCATCCAAAATACACATAAAATGTATAGGTTGGTACAAAAAACAACTAAAAAGTAAAACAGCCTATTGATACCACATCATCACAATCAGACAAGACGACTCACAGGTTTTGAAGTAACGATCATTCAGACATGATTCTTTACATCTGTTTCAGGTCTAATACTGTATTACTGTAATAACCATCTACTGAATCTTAAAGACGTTTTCAAAGAAGACTTGAGTGACACTGAAATCAATATGACAGTCTCTGACTGAACGGCGACACACAGATATTCCCTCTTTCAATTTCACCTCATGAAGAAATAACTGGCTTGAATTTTATATTTTCTTTTATATAAATATCATATTACACCTACTCATAGAATAACACCAACAGCCACAAAATGACACAATAAGGCCTGAAATCCAGAGCTTCATTTAAGCATTTACTGTACATGTAGGGGTAAGTGGGAGAATTTGCCAAAGGGGTGAAAACTTCACTTCATACAATGCTATGACCACCTACAACAATGACTATTAATATTTACTGTATGTCCAACCTACAATTGTTTTGGTTTTCATTGACTTTTAACCTGTACAACGTTGATTTGGAATGTTTTATCCAATGAACTGCAATCCTAAATACTGCATGTGCATCACTTTTACATGTAATAATCATTCATTTCACTGAAATCAACCTGCTAAACACATAACCAGTGTGTAATGACAAAACTAATGAACAATGGTGATTAAAAGGAGACAAGCCT
Source organism: Perca flavescens (assembly GCF_004354835.1). Taxonomy (NCBI): domain Eukaryota; kingdom Metazoa; phylum Chordata; class Actinopteri; order Perciformes; family Percidae; genus Perca; species Perca flavescens. Next base: position 20,583,006 of record NC_041338.1, read on the forward strand.
GACATGTTGACACTCTTAGGGCTTTACCGATAAAATGTAAAACCCGCTATCACACCTTTCCTGAGAATGTTAAAAATGTTGAAAGGTTCACTGACGCAGAGCTACTTCACATCAGTGAAAAAAAACAAAATCAGGTCACCAAAACATGAATTATTATTATTATTATTATTATTATTATTATTATTATTATTATTATTATTATTATTATTATTATTATTTTCTCTGGGATTTAAAAGCTTTTGAGTTGGAAAAACGACATGCTCAATACATTTTGTGGTAGATATCACTTCCAGAAAATGTCTTCTGATTTAAATTATGTCAGAGACAAAGTATTTGGTCCTTTTATTCATCTTCCGGTTAAATTTGCAATTTTTAAAAATTTGAAATGCTGATTCTATTGTTGAGATTTTGGCCAAGTTCAACTTCGTATTTTTCAACAAAAAAAGTAACAAAGTTAAGATAGTAAGAAAGAGATTGGCCAGTATCTAAAAGGATAATATGTTCCAGAATAAATAACTCAAGGTTTAATTGTACCCTAAACTTTGTGGGAATCATTTGACATCATCTGCTTTCTTGCTGAGAATTAGATGAGAAGATAGATACCACTCTTATGTCTGTACAGTAAATATAAAGCTACCATCAGCAGCCGGTTAGCTTAGCTTAGCACAAGAGCAAGGCAAGCTATTTCCCTGTTTCCAGTTTTTATGCTAAGCTAACCAGCTGCTAGCTGTAGCTTCATATTAACTGTACAGACATGATAGTGGTATCTATCTTCTCATCCAACTCTCAGCAGAAAAGTAAATAATCATATTTTCCAAAATGTCGAACCATCCCTCTATTGAGACTTTTAAATTTATTTAGCGTTTGGTGACCTAAGGCTAATGAAAGTAAAACTCTTAACAATATAGCTACTACTTTACATTTAAAAAACAACATTACAACAGTAATTAAAAGATGTTTTAAAGTGGGACACAGGCATAGGCAGACAAGTCACTGTGCTGACCACAGGTGAACCTACCTGAATAAAAGTATGAAGCTCAGAGGATGGATTTTAGCTATATTATGTGTCTCCGTTCGAAAGCTACACACACATTGACCAGCTAAAGTTGAGCAGTTTAAGAGAGAAAAAAAAGCTTTTTAAATAACTGGCTGTTATTTTAGATGTGAAGCGACTTAAATAATTAACTCCCATGTGTGTCAGAATTCAATAAAAGTACACTTCCACCAAAAACATGACTTTTCTCTACATTGTTCTGGTTGAATTCAGCTTGTACAGAGTTGTAATGAAGGGCACCTAATTCTGATTTGTGTTCTTAATTGATCCCTTTTTATCTCTCCCACTCAGCAGCCTGGCACCCTCATCTGCCCTACATCGGGTCGTCGTAGTTGTAGGTGGGAGCTGCTGAGTACTGGTTTTGCTGCATGGCTCCCTGTGCAGCTCCCATGGCCGCCTGCTGAGCTGCCTCCTGGACGTGGGGGTTCTTCCAGGCCCCACTGGCCCACTCCTCCTGGGCTTTACCCATGCTGCCACCACTGCCACGGTATAAGTTATGAACCTGTGAAAGAAGTTGTAATATAAAAGGCCTTTTACCATTATTATTCTCTTTCAGGAAAAAAATATCTACAGTATTAAAGTCAAACTGAATTCAAATAATTAAAATAAATAAACTTTTTATTTTTATGTTTTTATATGCAGTGATAGTGCCCCCTTCATAAGTGTTCTCTAGATGGCATGAATTTTTTGTGCCACTGATGATATCATGTCTGTGTGGGCAGTCTGTCACGTTTTTTGCATTATATAAGAATTATGATGAACTATCAGGAAAATATATTGGCCATCAGGCACTCAAATAATAATCCTTATTGGTGGATTGGTTTATATTGGGAGGAGGGTGGAATATTTTGAACTAAGTCAGCCTTATAGCTCTGTGAGTGATTGAGATTTAGCTAGCTAACCTTCTACACATGAACAGAACTTGTATAACTATATAAAATATGTTTTTACAAATATGTTTCTTTTTATCTGACCAACTCTCTTCGTAATTTAGCCTAACTGGGTGGAATTTTATGTTAAAAACTTTAAAGGTCCAATGTGTGGGAATTTCTCCCATCTAACGTTGAGATCATATATCGCAATCAACTCTCTCGTGCCACGCAGTTCAAAGTATGTATTACAACTACGGTAGCCTTCACGCCGGTCTCTTGCTCTTTTAAATATCCTTTTTTTTTTTCAGGGCAAAGAGGAAATACTCCTGTTCCTGAAATTTGGATTTTGAAAACGTGTGGTCCTCCATGTTTCCTTCTTCAAACTTGCCGGGGCCGCGAAGCGACGATACCTATTAGCAGCACCTGTGAGTTTATCATGTGACAGTGAAAACGTGAAAGGCGGAGTAGTATATCCTGTATGTCCCTTACCGGCTAACGTATTTCAAGATGGCGCATGAATATGGAGCATCTCCCAAGGGGGTAAGCTCAAGGGGGTAAGCTTCGCTTCAGAACTCGAGCCATCATGGCGCCATTTTGTTGCTAACTGGCCATCATCTCCTGTTAGCATTCCGCTGACCGCCATTTTTTTTTTACGTCACTTGACTGCAAATAACTTTACATCTGAAACGTTTAAAGACTCTATTTGTCCATTGTTTATTTCTTAAAAAACACGACAATGTATAAAAGGCTCCATTACCTTGTACCTCACGTTATAGCTCCGTAGCAGATGTTTTTGTAAAAATAAGCTAACGATTGTGTCATAACCAAGTGACTTACTGTCGCACAGTAGAGGAATTACCGTATAGTACAGGAGAAGCTCGCAAGCAGTTTCGACTAACGTTAGCTGTTTTGGTTTAATTACTAATATTAACTAGCATGTTAGTTAGCAATAATTAGCCTGTGCTTATGTTATCTCCTACATATACCTACGCTCTCCGTCTCTGTAAGATTGGGAATGATTGAGATTTCTCTTGGCACAGCTACCAGAAGACTTACAACTTTCAGACACGTTGCTCACGTCACATTTACGTTGTCTCTGTCAGTTGGAGGCTGCGCAGTAAAGCAAGTGATCACCAGAAAAGTGCTTCTAATAGCCTTCACTGGTCTCCGTCCAGAGCAACGGGGTCTATTCGTCCATTTTATATATGTCAATGGCGTCTCCCCCATAGACATATATAAACTGGACCAACAGATCCCATTGCTCTGGACGAAGACCAGTGAAGGATATCAGAAGCACTTTTCCAGTGATGGCTGAGCGTTACTGCGCAGCCTCCAACTGAGAGAGACGACGTAGATGTTACGTGAGCAACCTGTCTGAAAGTTGTAAGTCTTCTGGTAGCTGTGCCAAGAGAAATCTCAGTCATTCCGAATCTTGCAGAGATGGAGAGCATATGTATATGTAAGGAGATAACATAGGAACAGGCTAATTATTGCTAACTAAAATGCTAGTTAACATTAGTAATTAAACTTAAGCAGCTAATGTGAGTCGAAACTGCCTGCGAGCTTCTCCTGTACTGTACGGTAATTTCTCTACTGTGCGACAGTAAGTCGCGTGGTTATGACACAATCATTAGCCTATTTTTACAAAAACGCCTGCTACGGAGCCATAACGTGAGGTACAAGGTAATGGAACCTTTTATACATTGTCGTGTTTTTTTAGAAATAAACAATGGACAAATAAAGTCTTTAAACGCTTCAGATGTAAAGTTATTCGCTGCCAAAGTGACGTCAAAATGAATGGGAGTCAATGGAATGCTAACGGGAGGTGATGGCTTGGTAGCATCAAAATGGCGCCATAGGAGCTACGCGTTCCGGGGAGAGGTTTACCCCCTTGGTCTCCTCCAATTCATGCAAACACGAATGTAAAATTTCAAGCCAATAGGAATACGTGGAATTGATGGTGGTGGTAAATATTCATGAAAAAGGACAAGTTTGTGAACGGGCAACACAGATTTTGATAATGAACAACTAAAAACATTACACACTGGTCCTTTAAAAATGAATGTCACTTCCTGAAAATGGAATTGAAATTGTCTTTTTTTTGGAAGGCGAGAAACTGTATATGACTGAATACTATGTCAATGACTTAAGTTCCCATCATCAATAAGGTTATATGATTATAGTGTTGGTTGTGTGAGGATTAAAATACTGTGCACTGACAAAATAACATCATATCAATTAAATGTAGGTTTAATTACACTGAACAATGATGTTTGGCTGATGTGAGGCGTCAATATTGGTTTGGTTTCCAGTCACTTCCACATTAGTGCCAACTCAGATAAATCGTTTGCTAGTCGACTTGGATACGAATCCCTGGTTAACATAACAAGTGCTAGGGTTAGCCTACTTCTTGCTGTTATTTTAGACTGATTTGCCATCACTGCAGTTGGACTAATGAAAGAGAAATACAGCTAATGCTAGCTCGACCCCCCCTTCTTTGTATAATGTGGCACAACACTGAGTGTGTGGGAGGTGGCAGTGATTCAGCAGTTGCTGAAATAACAAAAACAAAAAGTAATTTCCACTTGAAGGGAATCAGTGCTAACATTAGAAAGCTAGGTTAATTAGCTTTTACTTTCTCTGTCGAAGTTACGTAGCCTAGTTTGCTAGCTTCCACTTTTCTGGTGGAATACAAACTTAACAGCTTGATGAGTCCATAACCAACAACATGTATCAGGGTATGTAGGCTACAAGGTTATGCCGTACTACATACAGTGTCTCCTAGCAACACTAGACCTAAAATGTCAGTCAACCAACCACTGCCAGGTGAAACGCCCACCCAGAGGCTTGAAGCTGAGACTAAAGCTGGAGTTGTCTCCACAAATGTCAAAAACACCGTCTTATCCTCTTTTCAGAAATGGAAAATAATGCAAAATAGTAGTATAATAATATAATAATAATAGCAGTATCTTAATAGTTTATAATTTCTTACACAAGAATTTCAGTTCAACTTTAAAGAGCCTTTTTACCAAATGAAGCCCACAAAATGCTAATTTCTACTTCTGGAGAAGAAGCTAAAACAGTTCAGAGTTTCTTTTACTTAAAGAAGAGAAGAAATGTAAAGGTCACCTTTGCGAGGGCGGTGAAGGACAGTACAGCCACCGCAGTAAACATGATGGTGGGAATCAGCATGACCACAGCTGAGCCAATGTTGGTGCTGAAGAAACTGATGGTAGCTAGCCAGCCACTGATGGGAACAACAAAAGAGTTAGTAACATCTCACATGACCAATGACAATACAAAATAGTTTGAAAATATGTGTAATTATTAAAAGTTTTTTAAACTGTGCCTCCCCAGGGCGGCGTGGGAGAGTTCATTGGGGGGGAGCAGAGGCAGAGATATAACACAAAGATATTGCATGATGTGAAAGAGACAGGTTCATGCCAGTACAATTAAGTTACTTTCAAACCCTTAGCGCCAAAACTTGCATTCCTACTCAGTGTCATAACAGATATGATAGACATTTTGTTTTAGATTCAGTGTGAACTGTTTTTGAGGACAGCATTATCTCTCCATCAAAAGAAAAAAAAAAACCTGCTTAGAAATCACAGAATAAAGACAATAGATGACAGAGACAGAAAAATGTATCAAAGTTATGTGATAGTGGTCTGTACATCCATGGGCACATTGCAAACAGGGATTGCTAGTAGCTAATTCAGCATACTTTTAAATGGTCCCAATTTGCCAAAAATGTAAACAAATGTAGGTATACTGTCTGAGGCGGGCCACTGTTTATTTAAGTATTAATTCCCTGTTTCCTTGTTGTTTATTGCCTCATGTGTCTCTGTAGTCCTTACCTGCTTGTCTCACCCTTGTCAGTTTGTCTTTGTGTTATCAGTCCTTGTAGTATTGTTCCCACTATCATGTCATTTAGTTTCCTGTATATGTTTATTTATGTTGTCTATTCATTCCCTGTGTGTTAATGTTTCCCTGTTGTTGTGTGTTACCCGTGCTCTTTCTGTGCTCTCTGTTTTTCCTTGTTCTATCCATGTGTATGTTTTCATGCTTCAGTTTCCTGTTTTATTTTGTAGTCTCTCCGTTTCACCTGTGTCATGTTTTCTCACCTTTGTGATTGTCTGCCCCGTCCTGATGTGGTTCACCTGTTCCTGATCCTCATATCACCTGTCCCTCTTTACTACCCTTATTACCTTGTGTATTTAGTTTTGCTTTCTGTGTCTGTTGTTGGTTCATCGTTGTTTCTCCTGTTGGCATACCCTGCGTCTCTTTGGCCTTGTGGTTTTGTTTGCTTAGTCTTAAGTTTTTTCAAGTGGTTTTTGGATTTTTGTTAGACTTCCCTTTTTACCTGCCTCAGGACACCTTTCATTGTAAGCCTTTTCATTTAAATAAACCTTCTAAAACTGCTCACTGCTTCCGCGCCTCCACACTCTGCACTTTTGGGTCCAAGCCTGCTATTCCTTAGATGTGATAGAGATACTCAACATGCTTTGCCTGAGAGACACTTTTGCAAAATGACAAGAGGCCAGGGACCAGTTTATAAACAAACATTAATATTTATAAGATAAAATGAATATACAAAAGCCCCATATGGATTTGAGGACATGTGGTGCTTATCCCACAACCTCTGTCAGGGGGCACTTTTTTAAATTAACAATTTGTCACCCATCTGTATTTATGCTTCATGTCAAACATATTAGATATCTGTGTTTGTCAAAGCTCTTACCACACTCCCCAGCCTGGAATGCCAACACTCTGGATAATACTGATCACCACCTGGGCCATGAAGACGAAGAAGAAAGCCATAAAGTTGAAAGAGCTGTCGGTCCTGCATAGAGAGAATAATACGTCAGAAATAATGTGATCCAGCTGAACAGCAGGTAAAAAATGTTGAGTAAGCTCAGAGTAGGACCAGCTCACTTGAAGGCCTTGTAGATGGGCCTGAACCAGCACACGTAGGAGCAGGGGGTGAAGAGGATGAGCCACAGGAAGGCCATGCCGAAGTTGGTCACCCCGCCACCTCCACACATCCACGCCAGACAGCCAATCAGATTAACAGCCAGTGTGGCACTATTCACTGTCAACATCAAAGAGAAGGAGCAAGGATGACCAAAATATGGCAGACTAAAAACAAAAGCCTCTATAGTGAATACCCGACAGGCTGCATTACTCATAATTCAGCAGGATTGAATCACTATGATTTTCAGCAACTACTCAACACCAGATTTTCAGTTCTAGCTATAATGTAGCACACACAGCACACAGTTCCTACTCTACAAGTACCAAACATTTTGTGTAGACTAAGACTTATTAACCAGACTTACATTCTTGTTTTCAAATGGCAGAACCTATGTGATAATGAAAAAGATACCATGATGCTCATGTGAATATTACAATTTGACACATTACTATTATGTACTGTTATCACTAAGGGCTACAACTAACAATTGGTTTCTAAATTGATTAATCTGCCAATTGTGTTCTTCATTAATAGATTAGCCCTTTGGTCTATGTAACCACAAAAAAATGTGACAAGTTGCCCATAGCCCAAGATGTCTTCAAATTGCTTGCTTCTTTTTTTTCCGACCAAGATGCAAAGATATTCAATCTTCAATGATTTGCAACAAAGAAAAGCAGCAAATCCTCACATTAAATTAGCTAGTGTTGTTGTTAAAAATCAACCGGATCTCATGTTTTAAATTTGTAAAGATTTTGTTTCTCAAAACAAAGAGCAAATAGCAAACGTGTCAAACAAACATAGACACAATATGTCAATCCATGCATAAAAATGCACACAAAACACTGAAAATGTATTAACTGGCTTTATGCCAGTGACAGTGAGACCAGTCAATCTGGTCTCATGATGTTTTGGGTAAAACAACGTGACTAGTATGAAAGCACAGAAGCGGTGGACAAGTTCACAGCTTATACCTTATACCTTGAACAAAAATGTTAAAATAGACCTGGATGTAAAACTGTACTGCACGCCAACAGTTGATACACAAACTTTTACTGCATGTACACTCACAGATCCATAGGTAGTAGATCTTCTTGCACATTGTGCGATGCTGGTCTGGGATCTCATTGAAGTCTTGGTAAAAACATGGCTTGAGAGGGATGAATCGAGGCAGGGGAGGGAAGTTGTTTTCTAGGACACAAAGAAACAGTTCAACGTAGCTGCCGTGCCCACACACCAAATACATAAAGAAATCAAGACAGCTGCATGAAGGATTACAATTTGTATTTGTGCTTGGACTCTAAAATCACATGCACACAATGTAGTTAAGAAAGCTTACCTGCCATGATGACCGTTCAGTATTTTCCTCCACTTGCAAAAAGCAGGCACACAGACTTCAATCTCAGCTGCCTTCAAAACCAAACTGCAGAGAAAGAACAGAGCTGTTTTATTAAGGGCATGATCACTCGCTCACACTGCTCTCTTTAGGCAACAGGGCCAAAGACCTCCATAGCCCTTCCTGTGCATGCACACACTTCATTGGAATAAACTACTTAAGTTTAAATCCCAACATGATTTTATTAGAGGTGGTGCCTAGCCCTTTCAGGGCACCCAACCCTATTGCTGCATCATTCATTAAATCACCAGAGACGAACATGATTTTTGGCCACATTCAGTATTACAGCTGTGTAATCCGCGCGGTTGGAAACTGTGTGGCCTTGTCGCGATTCCTAATGTAGCATATTCATAACCCATGGGTGCAAAAAGGCGTTACAGGCCTACATAGTTAACAGATTGGACTTCATCTGATAACGATATTTGTTTAGCTCTTAAACCTCCCAATAGGCTATATTTGACTGTGTTTCTAAGCCACGTTTCAATGCATTTGATGGTGGATGTGGAATAGCCTGATAGCTCTGAAGGGCAAATTTCTGCCACAAAATAAAGCAATCTCTGCTATGAATAACAGACTGAACCCGGTTGGTTTTTATGCAGTGATGCTAAAACTGTCTTCTATGTGTATTTGTTTTGGGCGGAGGGCAGTGATGATGCAGTTGGCTAAGGCACAGTGCATCGTGATCATAAACGATGGAGAAGCGTCCTTCAGCCTGTGCGACACAGTGCATCGGTGCTTCCTCATCATTCGGACGCTGAGCAGGTCAAGCTCAAACTCCTCACAATAAACCACACAGGATACAGGTTTTACAGGTTTTACTGAAGCTAGAATTCCATTTATTGTAATAGATTAATTTCCCTCCTCCTGTAGGCTAATACATGTAAGTGATTAAAACGCCTTACCTCCAGTTTAGTCCGAGAATGTCGCTAGAATCCCTCCGTTTGTTTAAATAGCATCCTGGATTAATCTGCATTCAAACACATTGGAGGAAACGGCCAGATCTGGCGCTGCTCAGACAGAAATATGTTACGTTATTCTCAAATGATGGGTTTGGGAGTAAAAGGCGGTCACGTGACGTAAGGTCTTTTCTTTACGCACATCGGAACGGAATATTTCAACAAGCCCCGCCCCTGCCTGATGCTGTCCACAGTGCTGAAAATCAGTCAAGGCATTACACGATCTGATCTGATCTGATTGGCTGCCTGTTAGCACATTATTAAATATACTACTATCACAGCGGAAATGAAAAAGGTGTATCCTATGGCAGTGCTAATCTGAGGGATAATAATATCACAGCTAGGGGATACAACCTTTAGAGTTACATTTTTCAGTCCAAATAACATGGCAACGAAGTAGCAGCTATTTGTGTCGCACATTTCATATAGGCTAGCCTAAAGAAACAACTCAAAGAACTGTAAGTAAAGCATAAAATATAACAAATAGAAAAGACAGCATAAAACATTAAAATAGGCTACAAATAAACTGGATAACAATATTAAATAAAAAAAGGTAAAACAACTAAATAAATACAAAATTTGTAAAGATGTAAGTGCAAGGGGATAATGTTTAGTGCTCATGGTTTAGTGAAAGGCAGTGAAGAACAAAAGTTTGCATTACCACGTTCTAACATTCTAAATTATTTCAATAGATTATTTTATTATCATATTATAACCCTTAAAGGGTTTATGAATTGTAACTCATGCCTTTATTATCAGATGATACATTATTTACCAATACTTTATAGATCAGTAATAAACCATTATTGAGATCAACTTTGGGGTTGCCAGGTTGTGAAAAATCTCTCTCCTTTGACTTATAAAAAAGTGAGAAACTCACAACCTGGCAACCCAAAAGTTGCTCTTAAAAATGCTAACATAATTTATAAAAGTATTAGTAAATTATTTATGAACAATTTATAAACCATTTATGCTTCACACAAAAAGGGGTACAATATTTCCTGAGGGTAGGTCTTACATCTTCTGAAAGTTTGTTCATTTCCATGCATGTTTAGTTTGGAATGGTCAGCAGACTGCTAATGATATGAGAAGCAGAGAGGATTCATATGGCAAAAAATGTATAGACAAGCAACAGTATATTTTATTTTACTTAATATTTTAGATTAATTTACTTTTTCTTTGTTAGGACTGTAACATAATAATTCTGAATGAGCTCAAGATCCAGATCCAGATGGCAAGAATGAGAAAATAGTTGTCTGTCTTGCTGGAAATTAAAGCATGCACATGTTTTTCTAACTCAAGCATAAGCAAGTTTATTCTAATTCTAAGATCACATTTTGTAATTAAGTTGCTGGAAGATCTCAGCTGATTTGTCTGTGCAAGGTTCATGACAAATAAGATTGGTTTATCTTGGTAGGACTAGGAGTCAGTGTCAAGGTAAGCTTTGGGATGATGGATTGTAGGCTGTAAAAGGTTAGATTTTACTCAACACAAAAGATTTTTAAAATCAGACCTTATGTCAGCATCAAAATAGTCTTCAGGTAATGTGTCAGCGCTGAACTGTAAAAGTAGAATGTAGGCTATAGCATGCCCTGTTTTAGTCACAAGTTGACCTTTTAGTCTTGGATGCAAAAAGTGGTAGACCTATTTTAAGCGGTAAAATTAAACAGACACACACTGCCTGTATCTACCCCATAACTACAAAACCTGTGTAAGTATGTGTCTAATGATACTGATTTTTCTTCAAAAACATAAGAAAGCAAGATAAGTTCATGCTTGTTTGTGCCTGCTTTCTCTCTGTGGAATCTTTTAAAAAGCAGCTAAGAAGCCAGCTGTTTGGACAGGCATTTAGGTTTAGGCTGTTCTCCTTCTATGGTGTCTCATGGTGTTTAATCTTTTTATTTATGTTTTGACAGTAGGCCCTATTAGATTTTATTTCTTTGCCTATGAAGCACTCTCTCTCTGGTGTCTGTGAAAGGTGCTTGCTTGCTTTGCTTCTTTTACAATCTACCAAACCCTTTTTGTTTCTGCTTTTGACGCCCCTGTATCTGACAAAGTCTGTCCATGGCTCTGAGAAGCTATTGCGGCAGGGGAAAAAAATATATATATATTTTTTCTGCTGTGAAACTTAAAAAGCTCTCTGGACATCCAGTAGCGAGTAGCTTATGTGGAATGCTGCATTCAGGTTTCTTCGTAAATGTGTACGTTATTGGTGCTTCTGGCACATAATAGAACGAATATGAAAAACGCAAACAAGACATGTATTGACGTTATTATTACCTAAGTTAGCTGTGTGCTTTTCCGCTATATTAATTTACCGACACGGCCCTCTATTCGCTATCTGCCACGTTTCGTCCATGCGCGGAAATCGCATAATTCTACACTATTTCTACAGCACTGGCTTGAACGCAGCAGTTCGTTCAGCTAGCATTAGCTCTTGCTGTAGTGCTATGAGTTGAGCACGACTGAAGGTAAGGGCAAAAAATAATATACAACAAGTGTCTGTCATGTAAAAAAGGTCTGTGTGCCACAGGGATGTATTCCTAACGTGTGTTTTTTACATCATCAGTAACGTTACCCGGTGTCAGATAGCGATATATGATCATCTCTTCACTTGTTGTAGCTTAGCTAACGTAAGCTAATGTAGCTTCCTACTTTCCTATGCTAGTAAAGGGACAACATTACTTGCTTACCTAGCTACCTAACACAGCAGTAACATTGTGCTTAATTTGACTGTCAAGTGTTGAATTGCTAAATTAGTAGATTAGCTAATTTTAACCTGTTGGGTCTCTTATGAACAGCTTCAGTAGTTTTGTATACAGTTTATGGTTCACTAGTACAAAACAAGCTAGGTGTAATGCCTAATGTATTATTGTCAGAAAATGCCTTCCCTTCAAAGAGAAGATGAGGAGGGAGAAGACTTCAAGTCCAAGATTCTTTTATTGGTCTGGTCATAAGCACAACAATAACAAAAGCATTCGTTGGCAATGGAAATCTCAGGCCTATATATATACATACATATATATACACACACACACACACACACACAGAGGTGTAAACAATTTATAAGTGAAAGAATATAAAGATAAAGTGACAGTTCATACAGCCAAAATATAGGTCCCCCTCCTTACATTTTAAACTATGATGATGTTAGAGCAGAATTAGCACTAGTCATTTTAATTCATTAATCATGTAAGTTATTTGGTGTCTGGGAATTGTGATGGAGACAATCAAACAGGAACAAACTGATCTGGATAGGAGTACACATTTTGGCACAACATAACAGTGTTTAATTTCCGTTAGCACTCCCATACGTTTGTCATGAGGAACTTATTTTTTGACTTTGCTCCCTTGTGTGCTATCTTATCACCTCTGTTTGCAGTGCTGGGAATGCAGCCACCGCTCCCACCTGAGGCAGTCCGAGAACTGGTGTGCTCCTGTCTGCACAGAGACCCAGTAGCAGCAGACCTCCGCTGCAGCCTGTTTGTTGCCGCTGCACAGAACTACAAGAGGGACTCTTTGCTCAGACCCTTTCCCCCTAGATACATAAGTGGTGACAATAAGGACTTTGAGGAGCTGGTGAGATATATATATATATATATATATATATATATATATATATATATATATATATATATATATATATACATACATACATACATACATACACACACAGTTGACAGTTAAACACTTTTTAAACATCCTATATATTATAATTATACACTTTTGTTGCCAGCGGTTTAGACATTAATGGCTGTGTGTTGAGTTATTTTGAGGGGACAGCACATTTACACATTTACTGTTATACAAGCTGTACACTTAATACTTTACATTGTAGCAAAGTGTAATGTTGTCCCATTAAAAGATGGGACAACACAATGTACTCATTAACATTTTAGTGAGTACACCCCTCACTAAAATGTGAGGGGTGTACTCACTTTTGTGATATACTGATATATGTATGTATGTATATGTGTGTATATATATATATATATATATATATATATATATATATATATATATATATATATATATATATATATATATATATATATACATACATACACACACACACACACACACACACACACACACACACACACACACACACACACACACATAGTTGACAGTCAAACACTTTTTAAACACCCTATATTGTAGCAAATATCAAGCACAGACATAATTTGAAGTACCTTAATATTCAATATAATAAGTAAGCAATAAAGGCAGCAAGTAATTGAGAAAAACATGACTTTTTACTTTTGTTAAGAAAGAATGCCCATGCACACCATGAGTAATGGTGGTGGCATTATACACGTACACTTGGTGGCAGTGATGTGCTGTTAGAGGCAGCAGTTTGTCAGTAAAAAAAAGGTGAGAACAAAACTGCAAGATGATGCAGATAAAAAAAACATTTGGCTTTGCAAATGTTTAAAAGATATAAGAAATATATAATTGGCGAGAAACATAGGAACAATAAACTGTGTTAAAACAAAACTCAACACACGCTTTAGTGAAACACAGATTAGGACCAAAGATTTGAGATCTTTTCATCTTTGAAGGTGCTTAAAAACATAGAACTATGTAATTGGTGGGCCACCTTAAGTCACTGAGGTGACTCATCAAAAGTAAGTTAATATTACTCTTAGAAAGGAAAGGTTGAATCTTCTTATATCCACTTTACAGTATTTTTTATGATTTTAGGCTATTTGCAATGAGCATGTCCCCAACATTTTTGTCAAAAAATGCCAACACTAAAGGTGTTTAGAACATTGATTGGCAGTATACATATGCTGTATGTTACAGATTTGTATCTTGGTTTCTGTGGGCATGGTCATAATATAGTAACACTTACGTGGACATACATTTGTGATGACATTAATTCAGATATGACAGTCAGTTTGAGAGAGACACATTCAAAGACTATACAGCTTCCCCTACAGTGAAAGGGAAGATGAGACCTACTGTGGACAGGTGTGGCTACCGCTGTATGAGCAGTAAAAGTTAGTTTTCTTCTCAAGTTGGCAGATGTGCATTCTTTGCCTGGTGTGAGAGAGCTGGTGAGACTACGACCCAGAGAGGGAGATCATCATCTGGCTCTCACACACTGGATTCTCTCTTCAAAGAGCTTTGCTGTGAAGACATTACAGAAAGATGAGGTACATCAATACAAGTATAAATACAGAAATGTATTTTACTACTTGCTTTTGTCGTTTACAGCATGTTTCTTTGTTCTCTTCCAGTATGCCAAACTTTGTAACCTGACGGAAAATGAAGGGATTTCTGCACCTGTGCCAGACTTCCTGTTTGCGCTGGAGTACTGTGATCAGATGAACGCCAGGTTTGAGAAGATGAGGGAAGGTAGAGACATCTTCTATGCATTCCACGGGAGCCGCCTGGAAAACTTCCACTCAATCATTCACAATGGGCTGCATTGTCACCTCAATAAGGTTAGTGCAGTCATCACTGCTTCATCTCTTCTGTGGCACAAAATGGCGGTTTTATTATTGTGGAATATGTATGTATGTATGTGCAGTATGTATGTACGTACAGTATCTCACAAAAGTGAGTACACTCCTCACATTTTAGTAAATATTTCATTATATCTTTTAATGGGATAACACTGAAAAATTACACTTTGTTGCAATGTAAAGTATTAAGTGTACAGCTTGTATAACAGTGTAAATGTGCTGTCCCCTCAGAATAACTCAACACACAGCCATTAATGTCTAAACCGCTGGCAACAAAAGTACATCCCTATGTTAAATTCCCATAGAGGCGGGCAGATTTTTATTTTTAAAATGAATACAATTTTAAAAGTTATTTCATGGATTCAGGATACTATGCATCCTGATAAAGTTCCCTTGGCCTATGGACATAAAATAGCCCCACATCATCACATACCCTTCACCATACCTAGAGATTGGCATGGGGTACTTTCCATAAAATCATCTCTCAATGCAAATCAAACCAGCTATTAGGCTAACCGACATAAAACCATGCCAATCTCTAGGTATGGTGAAGGGTATGTGATGATGTGGGGTTATTTTAATTCCAAAGGCCAAGAGAACTTTATCAAGATGCATAGTATCCTGGATCCATGAAATAACTGGCCTTTAAAAATAAAAATCTGCCTGCCTATATGGGAATTTAACATAGGGGTGTACTCACTTTTGTTGCCAGCGGTTTAGGCATTAATGGCTGTGTGTTGAGTTATTTTGAGGGGACAGCACATTTACACTGTTATAGTAAATAACAGTGTAAATGTTTGGAGCAAGTCCTGACTAGAGGGATAGTGAGAGAAACAAAATGTGTCTCCTCTGTGCTTTCTGACCACAGTCAGAAATCTATTGCAGGAAAAGTTATCCCTCTAGTCAATTTCATGTTGTTTATGGAGAAGAAGGACCAGGAAATGAGTAGGGGGGAAATGCAATGCTACCAAGTCACAGCCAAGTGACGTCCTACGCCACGATATGTAGTTACATTTTTTGAGAGATGTACGTCAGGCTACGGCGTTAGGGTCCGGCGTAGGGTCGATATCTCCACATACCTACGTACGTACCACGACGTTGATTTAACGCAAAAGCATAAATCGGCCATAAGACTTCACGGAGCTGTTGAGATATCTGTTGTTTGCTAACCCAAAAGCTCAGTCAATCTGGTTTCTTTTCTGCATGTTTTGTGCAGAACTCAGTGTTTGGAGAGGGGACCTACCTCACCAGTGACCTCAGCATGGCTGTCCTCTACAGTCCCCACAGCAGCGGCTGGCGAGAGAGTCTCCTGGGTCCACTGCTCAGCTGTGTTGCCTTGTGCGAAGTCATTGATCACCCAGATGTGAAGTGCCAGGTGAAGAAAAAAGGTGTGTAAACCGTGTGACTCGCAGAATAAAACACATTTAAAGTCCTGCAACGCGGATTTTTTGATCGCTTTATGTTAAAACTCGTTTCCCATTTCAGATTCTGAAACCATTGACCGTCAGCGCTCAAGAGCAAAGAACAGCGAAGGAGGGGACGTACCGGAGAAGTACTTTGTAGTCACCAACAATCAGCTTTTGCGAGTCAAGTACCTGCTTGTTTACTCTCAGAGGAGGCACCTGTCCAGGTAAGAGTCACTTGTGGGTAAAGGATGTAAATGCTGGTAAAGTATTTATAAGCCACATACACAAAACATGTTTTTTTGTGTAACACATTTCATTATGAGTTGAAAAACATGCTAGTGCTGCCAGGCACTTGTTTTTTTTATTTTAGAATATAGGAACTACAACCATAGTACAATATAGGCCTCTTTTGTTTCTGGAAACAAAATAAAAAATAAGTACATGAGCCAAAAGTAGCCTGGGAAAACCCTGACGAACTTCCGGCAAATTTGAGATGTGCTCTGCAATTCCGTCTGGCCAAGAGCCCATTCAAGCCCATATCCAATTTTTTCAAATCGAGGCACCAATCACAACCATTGAGGCGGGCTTTACACGATGACGATAGCACAGCAACGTTGAAGCGTCATCTCCTATCCAGTTGCACCCAGAGGCATTTGAGCGGCGTCCGTTGGTGACGCCCCTTTGGAAATGGGCTGTGATTGAAGCTTCCCCAGACCCACTCTCAGTTACCTGGTGTCAACCAGGCTAAAACAAGTGGTCATTTTTCTTTTCTTCTTCAGACGTTCCCGCAGCACATCCTGGCTCCTCAGGCACCATTTTGCCATCATGATGAGTCTCTACCTTCTGCTGCTCATATTCATCGGTGCCTTTAACTCCAACACCTTCGTATCCTTTTGGAACAGACTGTTCAGGTGACAAGACAACAGAAGAGACGGCCTGGATGTTTGTTATCCCCCGTGCCTTCCTGATCACAGACTGACTGGAGGCTTGGCAAAGATAAAGTTTGATGCACCTTTTATACTGTTTTTCTCTCTACAAGTGTTCTGTATTTGTACAAATGAAATGGGTAATAAGACAATGCTGCATTTTGAAATTGTTATGCAATTTTTCATCTGTAATTTCTTTGGTTTATTAAACACTGTTTTGTCCCCGATAATATCTGATGTGGGTTTAGTCCTGAGAGAACACAGTCCTACTAACCAAAGGGTTAAAAGTAAAAAACATCATGTTGTTGAAATAAGTGTACAGCAAAGGGTCAAGCATTAAGTTGTCTTTTTTTTTTTTTTTTTTTTTGTTAGGTCTTAAGTTCTGAGACATATTAGCACATTAACTGATCGCATTGACTCATTAGCGCCAGTGACTCCTGATCTGTTGATCAGGCACTAATGACAATGTGTCGCAGTTTAAATTCTTACTTTGTAATGTTATGATTTTGTGCGACTCAGTTATGGGTAGGACCTTTTTATAACCCATTATTTAAGTGTAACTTTAAGGTATTGAATATAATGGTAAGGTTTAATAAAGGAAAAATATGAGGTTATAAATACATGCATTTGGATCACAAAAAGGCTAATGATAACCTCATTTATAATAATTTCAGATATGCTTTTAATAAACTGTATATTCGCTTAGGCAACACCTTCTGATTGAATGAATTTGTTACAATTTTTGACACCAATAAAACAATACTTTTTAAGTTGTTTGAGTGAAATTAGTTTCTTACAAAGTTCATTTAAAAAATCTTCAAAGTGGTAGTGGTTGACTTAAAATGCATATTACACAATATTCTGAGAGATTACTCATGTCTCAGAGAAAGCTCTGCAGCTGCATCCCGTACATCAAAATTTATTGAAGGTCACTCCTTCATAGTAGTCTGTTGTACTTTTCTGTTGTTTTGTGTTGTATTCAAACTTTAACATGGGTTTCCTCTGACAGGGGCACATTTATTACTGCTGGCACGCAGACGGCCCTTTGTTATCCGTTGTTTTTATCAGTACAAAAGAAAAAGTGACGTCTATATGGGATTGATAACAGAGGCGGCCTGCTTTGGTGACAGATCCTGTCCTGGAAACAGGAAAGTCTGTGATGTTTTAGCGTTAAATATTATATCTATTTTTTCTGGTAGGTCTATTATAGCCAGATTTGTAAACAATTAAGAGTACCTTGTATTTAACAATTATTTCATTCATTTAAGCATAATTATTTGTCTAATATTACAGACACAGGACAGTGAGCTGCACACTCCTGTCTGATTAAACACCAGATACAGTATTATTTAGATATCACAGTAATTTAGTGATGCAACTGACTGTTAAAAGTTAAAAGAAGATGAAAGAAAAAGCAGGCCTTTGTTTTGGTATAAAAGCAGATTCCTTATTGTGAAATGTTTCAGATGAACTGCTTCTCCTCTTCAGAAACAACTCACATTTGAAGGACACAGAACAAACTGCCCATTGTTGGTCGACACTTTATTCCCTTTCTGTACAAGCTTCATTATTGCTGCCTCATAAACAGTCTGTTATTCAATAACCATCAACTGTCGGGGGCAGCAACGACAGAGGGGACTCGAGACGCTTCTCTTCTCCAAAATGGGAACAATTCGATCAGTGCTAGACTGATATGATGGTTACATTTACTACATTGCTGTACCTGAATGATTCCACTTCGTTTCTCTGCCCGGTTAGGATTGTTTCTACTTATTCCAATGCAGGTCTCCAAACTGGTTCACTCATTCATGGTTCAACATTCACAATAATGTTGTGAATGGCTGTGATGATGTTAAGCAGGTATAATGGTTACCTTACTCAATCAACTTAGTTTAGCATGTTAGCATGCTAACATTTGCTGATTAGTAGTTAACATTAAGTACAGCTGAGGCTGATGGGAATGTCGTTAGTTTTGCAAGAATTTGGTCATGAACCATAGTATTGGACACAATGTTGTGAGCTGATGGTGGTGCTACATGAAAACTCAGAAGATTTATTCTAAGGGGGGCGTGAATGTCTCATTTGAGTTTCATGGCAATCCATCCAAGTTGTTGAGATATTTCTGGGTGTACCAAAGTGACAAACGGATAGGGCCATCTCTAGAGACATGCTTCAAAACTGTATCTTACACTTTTGCATTTTGGGATTAGTTGAGACCAAATACATGGAGTTTGATCATTTTCAATAGAGAACTTTTCAAAGCAGTTGGATTTGTGTACTGATGACTTGAATCTTATTAAACGTAACTTTTTGTCCATGAGGGGAAATGTGTCTTGCAGGAAGGTAAAAACATAGAGCACACACAGGCTTAAACATAAGATACACAAAACATACAATACACTATGTAAAAACAAATGCTAAAATGTATCACACAAGCTCCCTAATAACAAGTGGTATACTGTAAACTGTCAATCCAGTCATCAAGGGTAAAACACAGCCAATGTTCCCACTAGATCAATAAAACCAAAGAAAGTACAGATTTTTATTCCTCATGCTTTAATAATAAATTGTGTTTTACATGTTTATATTCATGTTTACATTGCATACAAAATAAGATTGTTGGAAAAAAAAAGTTGAAGTTATACACAAAGTTTATAGATAGCTGCCTTTTTGCACTTTGCTACATGAACTCGTGAAGATTTCCTCTCTTTACAAAAGGTAGTTACTTTGTTGCGTTTGAACAGGCTGGGACCAAACACAGAAAATGCCCATCAGGATGACTCTACAGAGTTAAAAAAGAAGAAAGAAACAGAGTGTTAGATTAATGATTGAAGTGCTTTAAGGCAGTACAGCATAATGAAGAAATACAGGTTATTAACATAGCTTTCTTGTGCTTTTCTCCCACCTACCTGTAGGTTGTTGTGGCATATAGTATTATGAGTGGCTGTCAGGTGATTGTGCACACACTTCCCAAAGTGGTGTAGACAGGAGGAATCAGACGGGGTGCAGGTCTGAGGGCATGATGGCAGTTTCAGCAGCAGACAGCTTGAACAGGAGGTGTGTTGGCAGGAGCCCTGACATTCTATCTGCTCCAGAGAGACAGACCTACAGAGCAGGACATTGAGATTTCTGTTAGAAATGCAGCACAAGAAGATATTAAAGGAAAAAAATGTATTCTTTTTTTAGTTACTTGGCAGCGCAGATTTCCGAGGGGTTGGCCTGACAGTATTCCCTGGTGCACTCTGGGTGACAGCTCTCTGGATCCAACGATTCAATCACTGCACAAAACATTTTAAACACGGAATAAGAAACAATTCACAAGGCATATTAGATGCATCAAATTTAATATTTACATCTTTTCCTGTGCAACAAAACATTAACATCTGTAATCTCGTACTACGTCTGATACAATATCGATAACGGTGACAACTCTATTCACCATGAGGAGATAAGAGGTGTAATTATGGCTTAACTGTTAGCAGAAACCTTTGAATCAAAGGCAGCTTTGACCACACTATCAGTCTTCACAGCTCTTAAACAAGATATACCACATTGGCACCGTTCCCACTACAATGATACTAAATGATACTGACTTTCATAGGAAAATCTTGTTCTTTTTATTTTTATTTATTTCATGGCTATAGTTATTAGTTTAAAAAAAACATATGATCAGTTTTTTTGTGTGATAGAATAATGCATTGCTATAGGTTAAACAGTATATATAATACAGTAATACAGTATATAAAATAATCAAAACTAGCTCCCCCTCCAACAGCTACAACATTAAAATGCAGCTTATATTTGAATGAATCTGTAATAATTATACATTATTATAAAAAAAAAAAATGCTACTGCATGATTGGTACTTTATATTTTATACTTCAAGTGCATTTCACCAATAACACTTCTGTACTTTTACTTAATTAACATTTTGACTACAGGACTTGTTTGCTTGTAATGGAGTATTTATATCACAACATGTTTTATATTATTGCCTTTTTGTGATTGCTGCATCTTTTTTTACATATAAATGAAATGAAATGGGTGATTAATGTTATTAATTAAATTTGGCTCACTGTGGCATATTATATTAATGAATGATTAAAAGGTCATCACATGACCTGCTGGTTACTAATTGAGGTTATAAACCATAATCTCACCTGCTTTACAGATGCCTATGCGCTCTGGGTCTGGTTTGTCAGCTGCTGAGTCCTGGTAAACACACACCAGTCCCTTATCACACTTGCCCACATAGTCCCATGTTCCTCCACAGGTCTCTCCCTCTGCTCTGGCACAGACGGGGCAGCAGCCACATACACCTGTTGTGACACCACCTTTACACTGGAGCTTCAGCACCCGCCGGGAGGAGCAGTGTATCTGCTCGCAGGGTGGGCAATGAAGGGCCTGAAGCTGCTGAGATGCTCCAGAAGGCATTTCCTGTGACCCCAACGCCCCCAACAAGGCACTCACAAAGAAGAGCATCCACATCCTTGAACAACCAAATGTTCTACTGAGGTGAGCACACCTGGCAGCACTTTTTATATACATGTCGGCCCCCGGGATAACACACCAGTAAGGCTTCATAGTTTATGAGCCACAACCTCCACCCCCCCACCAGCAGCCAATAGACGAGGACAGGGGGGGTTTCACTGGGTGGATTAACTCTAAATACACAGTAAATTATCCCCATGTCTTATCTTCACACTATCAACAGTGTGATTTTGTTTTGAAATAATTCTTCCTTTTGAACACCTGCTAGATAAGTCTGATGAAGACTGGCCCCCTTTGTATTTGGAGTCTAATGACCTCTGGAAGGGGCAATTCAGTGCACACCTACAATCAGGTAATGACCTATTTCTTGAAAGAACAAAAGCAGGTTATCTGATCAGAACATCTCATAAGTCTCGTATCTCTAAATAAAAAGTCAGGCAGGTTGTGTACATAATAAAATATACAAAGTTACACTGGAGGTTTCAATATAAATGCCCTATTATTTTTATCTGGCTTTTTTACAGAGAATAAGTTAACTTAAAAATCACAGTTATGTATTTCAGGCAGGCACAATGGGATTGCAAGGTGATCAAATAATTACCAGCTTATTCAACATAAAAAGGTACATTTCATAATTGTTGTGATTTCAACAGCAACTAAATATAAACATGACTTGCTTTGCACTTTAAGAATGAGGCAAAGCATTATGCAGCATTTCTGTTTTTTTATTTTTTTTATTAAACAGCCTTATAAGTAGTAACAACACTTATTTGGCAACACTACACTCAGATAAATAGAAGTGTATCTGGTTCATTACAGTCACTAATATCTGTGTAATGTATGTCATCAATCTTGAAATTATAGATTTTACTCTTTAAAGTCGTAATCTGAGATGAGAAGTGTTACACTTGAAACAGGCAGTCGAGCCACACATCTTTGTTTACACTGTGACTTCCTTTAGGATACTTTTTCTATCCTACTTAAAATCTTTATTGTTTGCAAAATATGCAACTGTCTTTGGAGGTCACATGAGTAAAGTAAATTTTTTATTACACATTCTAAAATTGTTTAACAGATTACATTTTAAAATAATTCCTTTGTGTTAATGATGAACCCAATGTCAAATGTGTTTAAAATGTCATTAACTTTCAAAACTAAATGAAATAAAGAGGCAGTGTGTTTACCCCAAAATACCATAGGTTGCCATATTAAAAAAAGTTTTTTTTAAAACATACTTTAATGATTTGATTGGCTCTAAAGTATTCAGTTTTTAAGGTTCTGTGTGATGGTTGTATATTAGATGTCTATCCACTAACATATCACTACAGCCGTTCCAGTTCAACTTATGAATGAAGCTGTGCAAAGTCACTCTTCTGCTGTAGAGTTAAAGGACTGTGGACTCTAATGTGCAGCAGAAAAAAATATTGTTCAAAAAAGCAATTAGATTATTTTGTTTTTAAACAGTTTAACAATGCAAAGGGAAACCATTTTGGGGGTTCAGTAGTTTGTCCCAATAGAGCCTTTTCACCTCAGACGTAATTGGAACTCATACAAACATGTATCTTCAACCCTTCAATCTTTACTTTTTTTCAGGTTTTTCTCAAGACTCACAGGAGCTTTAGTTGTTCAAGTCTAACAAAAGACACTATTGAAGTGGATACTTTCGAACTTAAAGTTAGCTTTACCTTCTAAGACACTTTCAAATATAATCTAAAAAAAAAACATCTAAAAAATGCATACTGAAATGTAGAGTAGTAAATCAGAAATTTCAGTCCCATAATTTAATTAAATTATTTGTTCCACTGCTACATAAATCTTCCTCTTGTATGTCGATAAACCAATTTCAACTCAAGATTAGTTTACATGTTTGTTGTGGAGCTATCAACCAGGTATTACAAACTACCAGTGGCCAAACATACCAGGTATTTTCATAAAAAAAAATGTTGTGTATTTTAATTAGGAGGCTTTGAGTCGTATAAAAAAATCATTTATTTTCAAGGAAACCATTGAGTAACACTGAATACAACAGGAGTGATCGTTCAATAGCCAACAAAACCTGTGACTCCTACATCATAAAGATCACACATACAAGACGTCTTGGAAAACAAGATTTCAAAGCAAACATGTTGGCAATTTGCTGGTGCTTTAATTTCATTCCCCCACCCCCACATAACAAATTAGAGGTGATACACACCTGTATAGAAAAGTGACAAGATTTTACATCAACTTACAAAGGGCTGGATGCCAAAGTGCAAGATGCCTGAACCCCCCCCCCCCTCCTTATTGAAGAGGACGATAATCAGGAATGGACTGTCAAATACAAATCTCCAAAATTAAAATTCAGCCATTATGGCTTTGTATTCAGTTGACCCAAGTCTAGCTTACATTACATAGATTTAAAATATTGTTTCAGAAACATTATTTTCCAAAAGATACTTTCCTTTTTTTAACTGCACCTTATTACAGACAACTGCATGTAATGGAGTAAAGCATCACAGGAATAATGCAGGCATGAACAGAAAAGCAGTTTATCAACAACTTCAAACAAAACACACTAACATGTTGTTGGTTTATAAAAGCAACCGAATCAAAGAATACATACTAAAATCTGAAGTGAAAAAAAAATGCCTTAAAAACCTTGAAGAAAAAAATCTATGTACATATATTTACAAGTAAATAGAGTGAATATTATACAGGTTTGACTGGCCATTCAAGGACAGGCTGAAGCCACCAGGGTCCATATAATCCAACACTGCATGACATTCAGTTTTGTCAATCCAAAATTGTTCTTAAAAGACAAAATACCTTCCAGGAAGCCGCCTTCAAAGTTGCACTAAAAACAAGCGAGCAAAAAGTCTGCCGCAGCGTGCGGGTCTCTTTGTTCTGAATCTGGTTTGAGTGTGTTTGTGTATAAAAACATCCAGGGCTTTTTGACTCAAACAAACTTTCAATTTTTCTTGCATGATTACATTTTTTTTTTTTTTTTTTTTTAATAATGGCAATGTTTGCAAAAGAGAAATCTGTTGAATATGTTCTTCTGGAAGTTTTTTTTCCAATATTGTTACTATCTTGAACTAAGAGAGGAACACAAGGTCATCAGTCTGGAGGAAGGAGGTTGTGCAAACGAAACTGTTCTCGAATGTGCGGTCTGACATCTTCATTCTGTGATAAAGAGAGAGAACAGATCAAAACAGACTTTTCAGTTCAGTGTTGATGACTGACGCTACGTTTTTGACGGTGTACACGTTTTGGTGGTGGTGATACGTTACTATCAGTTTCTATCTGGCCGATCACAAACTATTAATGGCTCTACTCCAATCCCACATTTTGTCGCATTAGAGTTTCTGTCAGTCTAACCAGACAGAGGTCTTCATACTTACCAACTCCACAAGCTTCTCGAGGAAAGGAACAAGCTTCAGAAGCTCGTTGTCATTTCTATCCACAAACCAGCTTTCAATAGGGATTCCATTGGAAAGCTGCGAAAGACACATCTATGCTTTAGTATCACAGCGACAAAGAAACATTGGTAGATGTAGCTTTTTAATTAAAAAAACAAAAACGTTTTACCTGATAGGCAAAGGCTTGGGGAGAGTTGTCGATTATTATAGTCTTGGAAAGATCCCGTCCGAGAATGTTTAGGTCTTTAATATAATTTCCTTGAACACACACACAGTGCTCACGAAATAGCCTATGTCTAAAAAAAAAAAAAAAATAAATATATATATATATATATATATATATATATATATATATATATATATATATATATATATATATATATATATATATATATATATATATAATAAAAAATAAAAATACACAGAGAGAGAATATTCCTTAGTTAAAACATGCAGTAACATCTTTTCAAAAAGTTCTTGAGCACAAACAAAGACAAACAAGTGGAGTATTTAAAAAGGTCATATTGACTAAAACATTGTGTGTGGTGATTATCCTCATTTATTTGACAGCACAGTTACATTTTGATTAACTTGAAAAACAGCAACATAACTATGGAAACATCCATTACAAAACACACCAACGAAGAAGTCATTTTGGTGTCAAGCAGCAAATGTATTTATTCTCATTTATTTGTGAGAATGTTTAAAAGGTTGGATGGAAAAGAAAGCAGCGGAGAGCTCGAGCCTTCTTTGTCGGGCTGACAAACATTATACGTCTATCTTTATTACGAGTGTAGAATAAAGCTAGTCAACTCTTTAGGTTGAATCATGGATTGTAGTTGCACATCCTGTAAAATCTATATGATTTATTATAAAAGCGGTTTCAGAGTCTTGTGTTGTCACTGACCTGACCAACTGTTTTTTCGGATCCAGGATGTTGAGCAACTTGTCTGCGTACACTTTCTTTGAAGCCGTGAAGAGAATAATCTGAAATTGTAATGGACAGCAGCAATAAATAAGTAATATGTCAATTTAGAGCAGGTCAGATCACACAGATACTGTCTAGAGTCTCATGGAAATTAGAGTTGCATCTCACCTCATACATTTGAGACATGCGCTCAAGAAACTCGCGGAAAAAGGGCCTCAGCCGAACGTACACCTTCAGATTACAAACATAACAGAAGAAACTGAATCGCAGCAGCAAGAAAATGGAGACCGTTCGATTAGAGAATGACATTTAACAGTTAGTACCTGGTATATTACATCTTGAAAAAGCACAGGGAATGTCAGGGCTGCGTCTTCTAGCTCATTCAAACTACAGTGGACCAGAGTTTCGTCCTGACAACAAAAAAACACAAAAGAAAATCAGAAAAAACAAATCAGAAAAAAATCCAGTACAGTCAATTTACTTTTATGATGAGATACAGCACAATAAACGGTTTACTGCTTACGAGATCCAAGACGAGAGAAAACTCTGGTGTGCTGCGGGTTTTCAAAGGTAACGCTGGCTTGCGTGTTAACTGCTCTTCTGTCAGCGGAGGCACGTGCTTGATGAAGAAGTACCTTAAAGCAGAGAAGAAAAAAAAAAAGACCCTCATTTAACAAAACAAACAGTGTGTGTCCCAACAAAGAGCAACACTTTAAAAACAAGGAACATTTTAAATATGGTGTTCATCCCAGCTGAAATGTTAAGTAGGGTGGTAGTGGTAGTTGTAGTGGCACTGAGTTGGTCGTTTCACCACTTAATGAACAAAAAATGTCGACTCCAATTTCAATACTACAGGGATCTGAAAAGATTTAAATAAGACTGTAAATTGAATTAACTGAACTGCTAAAAAAAGAGAAGCTTTAGTCCAATGAAGCCCAGTGGTGGTGTAAACATGGTGTCAAGTCATCACAGAGGCCTGTTTCTGCTGCCATCTAGTGGTTGTTTCACACTGCAGCGAGCTCTGGCCACACACCAACGAGTAATGTCACCTTGGAAGTAGGGCTGATCGATTATGGAAAAAAATAATAATCACGATTATTTTGGTCAATATTGAAATCACGATTATTTAACAGGATTACTCATTAACATTTGGATATAATGGATAGTGTCCAGGGTATAATCTGTTAGTGTCCTTTATCTCACAGGAAGTCTTTGGATCAGAATAAAATCTGTTTTACTACTGTAAGTCGGTTCAGCTTTACAGATATCACACATAACGTTACACAGCTAATGAACAGTTCCACAGACATAACACAATGTGCATCTCACATCACATGTTCACTCACTATGACCACTACTATTAGTCATTACGAAACATTGTGCCAAAATATGGGGCAAAGGCAGAGGGACTGCAGGGTTAGCTAACGTTAGCTGTTCCCAGACAACTGAGTTGGTTTTGCCTTTTTTTGCTCACCAGAACGCTGCTGCCATCTTTACTCGCGCTGAGTTTTTAAATTCCAGCGGATGATTTGCACACGACTTGCCTCCCTGACTGGCTTCGGGTGGGGCGGATGTCCGCATGCGCGGGTCATTCAGAACACAAGACAAAATAAGAGTGTTCTTGCAAAACAGATCATGGCAAAATAATCGTTTTTTCTTGATTATACTATTTTGGTGATTGTTGGAAGCCAAAATCGAAATTCAATTAATTGCACAGCCCTACTTGGAAGTGAGACTACACATCGATCACAGTCTGTGTTGTAAAAAAGGTGCAGAGTTGAAACTTTAACCCACAAATCAATCTCAATTTACAGCTCCTTTTTTTTTTAGAATAATTTGAAATAGATAGCTATTGTTGTTTTAAACCTGCTGAAAAATCAACTTACGGATCAAAAACTTCCCATTCCTCTTCATATGAGGTTTCTGGAGGAGCTGAAGGTAATGCATGTGGGTAACCACCGTCTGGCATACAACCAGGAGCTGATGAAGGCAGAGAGATGGAAAAGGAGTTCAAATATTACATTCTTGAGTAACGAAGCGCAGACGTCATCGTCCGGGGTAACCTCGGTTCCACTAGATCCTGTAAATCAATCTCACATTCAACATCTGTCATGAAGCCTCACCCTGGGTTCTACTGTCCATATTCTAACACAAATCAGCATCCACTACAGGATCTGCTATAAGAAGTTGAAACCAAAGTTAAACAATTAACCAATTATACGTTTATCCACAATGGACCAGGGCTTATGAGAAATGATGTTTGTTAAAAGGCTGCTAAAGAACTGACATGTTGAATATTAGATCATTCTTTTAAAAATGGCCGCCCTTATCTAAACATATGGCGTAAACCACACAACATACTGTTGACGAAGGCTCTGTTCCAAGGCTGGATGTTGTAGTTTTTCAAGTTATTACAAATGTCAATGGGATTTTGAATGAAGTTTCCTTACTTCTGAAAAAGAACCTGGACGTTCCAGTTTCACTTTGGCTCTCTATTGTTAAATCATAAAGCAGAGGTTTCAACTATGTTAACAGTTCAGCATATGTTTCCAAACAGAAGTGTCATGTTTACAAATCTGTGTCCAAAAGACGATTCATTTGATTTAAACATCCTATTATTGTAAACCCCAGCCATCAAAGCAGGTTAAAATAAATAATAACTGTCTACACTTAGTATTTGCTTTCTGAAAGCATATTATGACGCTCTAATGTGAGAATGGACGTACCCGTTAATGGTGGCATGTCAGTTTCAGTGACTATTTCTCCTTCTTCTATGGTTGTATCAGAGGTGATCTGAAGCCTGTGCGGTAATATCGGGGCAGGGTGACACGGAGTGATGCCCTCTGTAGATGTGAGAGTGCTGCTTGGTATTTCTTCTGCCGGCTCGATGTCCAACTGCTTCATGATTTCCTCTGCCTCAATTGCTTGGCCAGGAGAGTCTGAACCAGGAGTGGCTGAATACGTTACAGTACAGTTTTGTCAAATATCACAAAAGGAACTTCTTTTTTTTTTAATCAATCCAAAATATTAGATATTTTTTAGACATGAATATCGAAGGACTCGTTTGTATTACCAGTTTTAGTTGCTGGTGAGAAAAAGTTGAAGACTGGAGAGAAGATGGTTCCGAGCAGGGTGGTTCGTGTTGGGCTGCTTGCTGCCTCTACAGGGACCTCTAGTTTACCGTTGGGTTTCATGGGTTTACTGTTGCAGGTCATTGTGTCTATAAAAAAAAAACAACTCTTGAATAACAACCGAAAAACAAAATATCTGTATAGATTTCTGTATATGGTTTCTTTTTTTTGTAAACTTGGAAAAGGCATTAGATGTCATCAGTTACGCTGTAGTCAAAATGAGACATTTCTTTTATAAACACTTCTTACTGGGTCTTTAATACCTTTATTTGGACTTTTCCGGCAAACTCTTGAGACTGTTTTGTTGGAAAGGCCTCTAGTCTGTGGTGTTGATGTAATTAGATCGCTCTCAGAATTACAATCAATACGACTCCTCTTTGCAGGGATATCCTGCTCCACCTGACAGAAATAAAACCAATCAAGGTTACAAATCATTCACGTTTCAGCTTTTTGGTGGATTTTTTGTCTTTTAATCTGAAAATCTCAAATTTATTATAATGAGAAATACAATTAGTAGGATTATAAAAGGTTATGGCAGGATATTTTAATAACAAATCATGGTACTATTGTGTCTCTATCCATGCCAAAAAAGTAAAATAAATCCAATCTGATTTAATTGTCTTGTAATCTTACAACAGCAAAAACTAAATTATGAGCAGCTGTGAATTCTAATGTAAGCCCACCTTGACAGCATTTCCTCGGATGAATTTCTTTATAGTGGAGAACAGGCCTGTTTCATTCTTCTGCATTTTGCCTCGACCTCTCACCGGGGATGGCTCCACTTCGCGGTGTTTCCGTTTAGCCTGGGTCAGGTGGGTTCGACGGCCTAAGTTCGGCTGCTGAGGAGCTTTGCGCACTCTCAGCCTCATCATGCTCCAACGTCACATAGAAAATTCTGACAAAGGGGAAAGAAAACTTAAGACATCTTGCTTTAAAAATAAAAAAGGTTGTCTCACTCTTGAGAAAACAAATATTTCAATAAGAAGCACTAAACTCCAGAGCAAAGAGGTAGCCTGTGTCATATTTGTCCAGTGTAGTAATATTTATTGGTGTTGATTAAACAGAAGCTATTGAAAATTTGCCATTATTTTCTATGAAAATATTTGTGTAAACTAAATTAATTAAGAGTGACGCTGAGATCTACATATGCCGATGCCCTGGCGACAGATGCCGCTCACCTGTGGCTGATGGTAGGGGTAACAAGACCCGGTACTTCGGTATCAAGTCGGTACCAAATTTCTGAAAACGTGACGGTACTCGTTTTTCTACAGTAGGTACTGGGGGATGCAATTCTTCTGGACCTGACAGAAGCTGTATATGCCTACGAGTGTTCTAGTCTGCCGCTAACTGCTTGGGAAAAAGAACGCCCATCAGTACAGAAAAACAGAGCGCCTCATCTCCGTTGTGGTTGGCTACAGAGATGACTGCAGTCGAGCCGTTTTTTACTTTACTGTAACATTACATCTACAGCAACAGCTTTCCCAACTTCACCTGGAGCTCGCAAACCGAAAGTAAAGTCTGTTTCACACTGACGTTTTCTGTCACAGCCCAACATTAGCTCCGACAGCTTACATTAGCTAACTTTAGCAGACCTCTATAACGTCAGTTAAGTTAACCTTAACTGAGACAGACATTCCTCCCAGGGGCAGGGCTAGAAGGGGGGCCCAGGGTGGCACCCGGAGCCTATAAAAAATGTGTATTGTATTCGGATATACAATTCTTTCTAAATGAAATCAAGTTAAATTAATAATGAATGTTGTGTTTTCTTTAGCAGAATTACATTGGTGTTGTTCTATCCTATCCAATATTTCCTAGATTTCTAAGCAGAATTTCAATCTGCCCCCCAGCCTAAAAAGAGGGACATCCGGCAGAATTTCCAGCAGCACTTGAACAATCCCGGATGGGAGAAAAACGTGCTCAATCCCGGAAATGAAACGTCGATACAGAATAAGTTATATCAATATAAGTTATATCCTGGAATGCTGTGTGGAATAGCCAGCCCCTTCTCCGCAGCACTGTGGAGGAATGTCTGGCAATGTGAGACTAACCTTTAACAGACCGGTTCTGTGTGAAAAACAACAAAAACGGCAGAGAGAAACAGACTAAACATGCTTGCTGTCTGGGAGTTCTAGATGAACCCATGTAAGATGGTACAGCATGCTTTCTGTGTGTCGATGCTAGGCTTCAGAGCAGTGGGCTGTCCATAATACAGGCGTTTTCTCCTGATGTAAATTACCTCTCCTTGCCCCCTCCACACCAAAACAGTGACAGAAAGTTGAAAAACAAAATAATAAATACATGAAATTACTTTATAGTTTGTCACTGAGCGTTGCCAACGTTACCACTTCTACCTGCCATTAAACGGTGTGCCGGTAGCTACTGCGAATTAACGTTACATATTAGTAATCAAAATGAAGTGTGCAACATGAGACCAATTTAGTAAAACTATTAAATCATTATTTCCCTAATATGGCATGAGTGTGCATTCAGTGTGACGATCAGCAAATCAGTTATGATAAACTCATATTCCCCATTGGTTGTCACGGCCATTTAACAAGATTACAAACAAAGTTTAGAGCACAACTAGTTGTCAAAACCAAATGAATGTCAGGCAGCCCCGTCAGTGGAGTGGGCGGCGTGCAAGCGATAAACATTAATGGTAAACGGAAATGCGAGGCCTTTAATATGTTCAAATTGAGCTGGTGTTTAGTAAAAACGCGTGATGTATGCATGTTTGGTCAATTATGCTTTAGCTTTATTAGCTACGTGTTGCTAATTCAGCTCGGGTAGCTTTACAGCAGCGCTGACGGTCGTTATATAACGTTAACCGCGACGTCAGATAGAATTTAGCTACTAAACCAGATGCTGTCGGTGGGTTTGTGGCTAGTTAACACAAGTGGCTACAGTTAGCTAGCTTTCAGGCTAACAAAACGCCAATGGCAGCAAAAGCAAGGCCGTGACATTATTCACGTCAGTTCCCACAGCACGTCTTAGCTACACGTGCGCCGTAAACAAATGCGTTTAACATTCAAACTATCCGTTAATTCATCGGTAAAATAAAACTATTCATCAGCTAGCTGCGCTCTGGCTATCGCATCATTTTGTTCGCTTCCATAGTTATGTTCAGCCATTAGACTACGCCCCCTTCGTTGGCTAACGTTAGCCGCTAGCTAGCAGCAGTCATGCTAACTATTTTTGTTTACATGTTAACATTGTTTGCTACTTACTGATGATCTGAAGCTCTTCAAAACTTGCCGCAGCTCTCGGCCGCGACCGTTGCGGCCACCGGCACAGGTCGGGCCGGGGTTGTTGCCAGCTGTGTCTGTAGCTCGGTAGCTACGCTAGTCACAGACCAAACATGTCTGCGGACGCCATTTCCCGCCTCATCACAAACATAACGTTGGTGGTGCGCAGGGGAATGCGACACACACGTAAGGGAACCAACGTGGCGGAGTCAACAGAAAAAAATTTGCTATGGTGCGTGTGCGCAGCTGAGGCTCACTACCACACTTTATCCCTGCTGGTACTGTTGTGCGACTACAATGAAGCTATAAATGAAGTGTAGACTGGTGCACATATTAACTAAACACCATAGACTGCATCCTATAGATGTGTACATTATCTGTAATTTCTTGTTACATTAAAGAAGGACCAGATCTGATGTTTGGCATCTTTTTGCTTAAAGAGTGCCAGAAGATTTGATCATTTTGAATATGTTTTTGCATACATTGTTTCATCACCATTACAGTGCTTTGTACGTCTTTTTTTCCTGTAATGGCCTAGTTCTGTCTGTGCAAACTTTGTCGAGCTGTGGAAACAGACTGTGCACTCAGCTGCCTAAGAAAACCTGAATTCATTAAAGCAAATTCTCAAGCAAGTTTCAGACTCTAAGGTCAACTTACAGTGAAATGAATTGCCTTCCTAGAGGGTAGTAATAACAGTAATACTAGTAATCAATCAACACGCTCAACTCTGTTATGTGGGTTCTAAATCCTGATAACCAAAACTCTGCTGATAAGTTTTGATGCCTGGAAGGCAAGACAAAGTTCTTTAATCTAAACACAATATTGTAAAATGATGGGAATTTTCTGTAGCTAATGAAAATTTAAATAATGTGCGGTTAATGGGCACGGACATGCAATTCACTTCCCAAGAACCCTTTCCACTACCAGCACCATGGCAGAGTAAACCTTGTCTGCAGTATGTACAGCCAATTTAGTAGAGTGTACACATTACACTTTTAAATGCAGACAATGTGGACTCTTGACAGTTGTGCAGAAAGATTGTGTCCTAAGCCCTAAAGTAATCATATTAATCAGGGACCACAGAAAAGTAAATGATACTGTACAGGAATCACAGCAAAACTAAGTCAAATATAACATTCAATATTTCAGTAACACTGGTGGATGTATAATTATAAAGTACAACAAGGTTGAAACTATACTGAGTAAATATTTATGATTTTTCATCATACATTTCCGGTTTTACTTCAATAGCATAATTACAGTACATTGGCTTTTTATGTGTACACTCATTTTAATGATCAAAGATTAATACAAAAATGAAGTTTGCACTGACTGTATAACCACCAAGATGTTTAATATCTCAGTTAAGCACTTGTGGAAAAATAATCACAATGTACAAAACTATATTTCTAACATTGATGTTTAAGTGTAAGAAAAGCACTTGCATGTTAATGGTCAAGCACTCCCAAAGAAAATCACTCGTACAAATGATTAACATAGTACTGTGAAAAAAAACAGACTGGATTCTTTAGCATTTAAGTTAGAGACAAACCTGAAGACTGAAGATTCTAAAATGGCAAGAAAATACACAATAACTGACTTCCGTCAATATACACAATTGTTAGTGCAGAAATCTGAAAAAGACTATATTTTGTATATTGTTATTAGGAAATATTGTCAACACAACAAGTACAGCTATAGCATTGAGCATCCCTCCAATATCCTGAAAAAAACAAACAAATGATCATGTAATATACCAAAAACATCAAATTTGTGATTGTTTATTTATGCTATGGCCAATTAAAAAAAATTGGGTCAGTTTATTCGATGTACACGGGCAACATAACCTATATTATATACTCTGCAGCAAGAAGGGAAGAAGAGCCTGGCTAACTTCAGTTAGGCAGTGGGACTTAGGGGATACCAACTGACTTATACAAAAGGTACACTGGTACGGTTGCAAATTAAAGAATGTTCTACAAACCTTTGTTCTGGGCTCCTATGAAATCTCACTGCTGGTTGGATAATTGAGTGCAAGACCTTACATTCAATGTGCCGTCAAACGAACCAAAAGATTGACATATAAGCAGCTAAAAGCCACATAGAACTGCAGAGTGGAGTGTTAATTCTTAGTGTTTTCTACTCTCTCATTACAGAGAGTCATTTTATTCCATGGTAATATCAATGCACCACTTAATGCAGGTTTAACTAAACCTAGATATTTAAATATTCACGATAACTTCATCAAACTTGTTGTAATTACCGGTAATCATGATGTCCAGGTCATACATATTACCACCACACTAGCCAGGGTATATGTCCACCCTTTTTGAGCATGATGGATTTAATGTGCTACTTCTTTCCCTAATAGTTTAGGGAATATAGCTATTTACTTGCAAACTGATGGTGAGGTTTCATTTCATCCCAAAATGAAAGAGTTTCCTGTATGGTCCTGGTCCACCCCACAGGCCCCTGACGTAAGAAAAATAGAAGAACATTAATAAAATGTTGTATGCTTCATTACTACTAACTAGTAACATGGTATTAATTATGTTTATACATACCGTAGAAGCCCATGCCAATAGAGGTGAGGCATCACATCAGCTTTCATGTGGTACATGGTTCTTCTTTCTTTGGCTTGGTTGATGGGGAATGTTTCCAGTGGTTGTCCGTTGTAGTCAAACTCTGCTAGAATCACTGTGTTGTAGCTTGTAACCAACGGACATGAGGTGTAGCCATCATACTGTAAACAAGGTGGTTACTGATTATGCGTTTGCACATTTTTCAATAGAGGTACTTCCAACAGAGAACTAATATTTTTCAAATTCAAACAGAATGAATCATGGTTGATGTGTTACTTACCTTCTTATCTGGCTTTTCATTTTTCAGTATTTTGCTGATGGTTCTGTTTAAGATCGCAGTCTGTGCAGCTGAGAATTAGAAGACATTTTTTTTTTTATGTGTAAGTTCTCTTTTTTAGGAATTAAGAAGACTAAAAATGTGTCCCAAATCCATCTTACATACTAATTCTGTACAATATGTACTACATAATATCTGTCATAGTAGAGTGTTTTAGCAGTTAGTATACAGTCACCAATTTACCTATCAGGCATGTTTATGGACTGTGGATCGTGAGGAAAACAGGGGAAAAAATGCAAAGTTAAAGCGTAACTCTCTCCAAAATACAACCTAGGGTCTTTTTGTGAATGTACCCGAGTCAAACTTTTGTTTAAAAGCATAATTAGGACGGAAACGCCACTTTTAAGATTTACCGTATTCTTGTTTTCGGTCAAATGGCCTTTTGAATGGGAGAGCTAGGGGCACTACTATGATAGCATCACTATTTTCAAAACACTAAGAAGACTCGACACAACGTGAAACTTTGCTCGAAGTATCACCAGGGGTTCTACACATGAACTCGAGCATTTAGAACATTGTTTGTGTACACAGAGATTACTAAAAAGAAAGGTTTTAACAACTCACTGTAGCTGTTGGTTTTTCCGGTCGCCATCCATCTAGCCAGTCAAAAATAGTCTATCTCCGAATGCAACGTAAAGATGGAAAGCTCCTAAAGCTTAGTTCCATAGTAATACAACATTTTTATTAGTTTTGGCATTCTTAGAAGCTTGAGGTTGTGAGACTGGCTGTGAGGGAGAACTGAGCTTTATTCCGTAATACCAGGTACAACAATTAAACGTTGCGTTGGAGCCAAATAGTGAAAGTGTGCTTCATCATTTAACACAACGCAAGAGAAAGTACACAACCGCTAAACATTCAGTTCCATGTAATCCGTGTAAATTTTGTTGACCATGACTTCACTTGAATCGAGGGGCAAATGCCTGAGATGCGCTGACCAAAACAAACAAAGTGAATTTGGTCTACATTCTGGCTAAAACTTTTTTGTTTTTGTTTTAAAAATTTTAAAAAGGAGAAGTTTATTATTGCAAAATGTGTTTTTAATTTGATGAGATAGGGGTTTGATTGGATCTTAAACTGATCTATATGAAATGTCATCAATAGGGGGCTCCCTGAAGGAGGGCATCAAGGGAAGATGATGCTCAACTGTCATCAGCCTCAGCTGTACTTTGATCTTAAAGCTCCATTGTGTAATTTTTTGAGTTGATTCTTAGCAAAAAAAACCTTTGTCCTTTCACAAATATGTGCTCATTCATTTGTAATTACATCCACCAACTAATCAAAGTATTCTCTTACACGTAGAATCTGCCATTCAGAATACATACGAGCGACTCGCTCGAATGACGGCCGCCATGTTGCACCTCCATCTTTAAAATACATTACCCAAAGAGGGACATACCTCTGCCTTTCGCGCTTTTAAACTCAGTGGCAACGTGAAGAATGCCAGGGAAGGGGAGAAGATAACTGAGTCGCCAAGGAAGTTAAAAAGAGAATTAAAACGACAACGCGACAGGCAATCCACAAGACCAAAGTTAATATTGGAGTGGCTTTTCCAAGATGGAAAGAACTCATAAGGAGCAAGGATTTTAAAAAGGGACGCTGAAGTTGCCTGCTTTCTTCTCAAAAGGTAATTCTGCCTATTTGTATAAAGAAGGTCTCCTAGAAGGTAATATTCAGTTGGTTGTCATATACAATTTCACCACTATGGGAGAAATTCTTACACAATGTAGCTTTAATGCATTGCATTATAAGTCAGCATGTTAGTTCAGTTGCTTTCATGTTAACGTGCATTCAGTTAGCATTTTAACATCCTTTGGTTAGAATGTTAAAACATAACATTAGCTTTAAGATTAACATTAAGTTGATTGATAGAAATTACATACCTCAAAAAACATA
The DNA here is from genome assembly GCF_004354835.1 of Perca flavescens. Lineage (NCBI taxonomy): Eukaryota > Metazoa > Chordata > Actinopteri > Perciformes > Percidae > Perca > Perca flavescens. The sequence goes on from NC_041338.1 coordinate 20,620,064, forward strand.
CCTCAAAAGCTAAGTTTTGGACTCACTCAATATTTGTTGGGATATTTACCTCTGCATCCAATGAAAGACAAATGGATTTAGAGCTGTAACAATTCTAAATTTTGCTGTACAATTAATTGTCTCAGAAATAATTTCGATTAACAAAATAACTGTCTCTTTCAGTCAAATTTCCAGGATACATCTTTTGGTTATATCACTGTTGTGACCCAGATAATGTGATAACACAAACACACAGCCTGAAGTAAACATCTCCTCTTTATCATCATAAAACATTTTTTCTCACTGTATCCCCCCTGTCATTTTTGTTACTATGAACGTGTATAGGGTCAAGTGCCAACAACTAACAATTTAAATAATAATTATAATAATAATAATAATAATAATAATAATATATAGTCTGACAAATAATTACTTCAATAATCACAATTTGGCCTATCTAAACAAAATCGACAATTCCCAGTCAAACGCCTTAAAGACCTTAGCTAATGTTAGCAATTAATTGTGGTTAAACAAAGAAAATGTGTTTATGTAAAAAAATTGACTGCCTAGATGGACTGATTGATTGACATTGCCAACCCTACAGCTGCGTATGTAGAGCTGGCGTAGACAGAGCTAGTCTAGAAGGGATAAGATGTACAGCTAAAAATACCATCCTTCACGATGAAAAAAGCATTTAGCATGAAATAACTTGCATGAATTCAGTAAATGTGAGCACGATTAGGCTAAATCCTTAACTGCAGTCTGATTGCAGTTGTGCAAACAGTGATAAGTGCTAAGTACAGATTTAGAACCCCCCAAGTTGCCAGGAACTTCCCATCATTTAATCCACAGTTAACAGACTGGCATAAACACAGGAAATTCAAATTAGCTCGGCAGAGAGGGTTAAACTTTTTCACCATCTGTCTGTGTCACGTGCAAAACATTTCTTTGTCAAATCTAATGGTACACAAAGATAAACTGAGATAATGATACAATCGTCAAACACTAATGTGAAGTGTCCCTACATTAAAGCTTCATAAGGCGTGGTGTATGCTTTTAGTCTTGTGCAATAGGTAATTGTGAAATACACTTACAGTTCTGAGGAAAGTACCTCTCAAATTACAAGAACCACAGCATTTAACAAGAGATATAAATGTATGAAACGCATGCAGCAATAAAGTGCATTCCAGTGTTGGGTTGATGCAATGTTCAAACTGACACAATAATCACTTACCGACAGCAGCGCCCGTTTTGGCTGTGGGCAGGTTGGTACAGTCTCCTATCCCAAACACATTGGGATACCTCTTATGTTGTAGGTGGTCTTTGTTAACATCCAACCAGCCAGCCTCATCTGCCAGTGGACTGCCTTTAATCACCAAATTGGGTCCCATTGGTGGTGTGACATGAAGCATTTCATACTAATAAAGAAAAACAGCAAAGTGTAAGCGTTTTTCACTGGAGTCTCTTTTTCTAATTTGGCATATATTTAGGCGCAAAGGTAGATACAATGTATAGTGTATTAGGTTGTTCATAACAGGACATATATATTAAAGCGGAAGGAGGTCACATGATGGAATAGGTTGTCCACTATACAAAGCTGTCAATACTATACTACTATGTAAAAGCCACTGTTGAGGTAAAGTACAGTAATACAGTTACCTCAAACACTTTGGTCTCGCCTGGTTTGTCAAGATTTTCAAATACAGCTTCTTTCTTGTCTGCCCGCACTTCAATCAGGTTTTGCCTAAGGTTCACTTGTAGGTCACGCTGTTTCACAATGTCCCACAATGAGTCAGCATATTTCTTGATCCCAAAAAGCACAGGTAGGGATGTGTTGTATATTATATTGGCCTTATCTCTTTTTCCTGTCTTGGATAGAAACATAAAATCTTCATTTACTTTAGAGAACCACACTTGATAGTTTCAAAATGGACTACATTATCATTACAATCTAAAAATTAAGTACTTTTCTGAGAAAGGCATCTGTTAGATACATGATCTTCTGTGGAGCTCCAGCACATTTCACAGGAGTATTTGGGAAAGTGAACACAGCATTGCCCTCTTTGAAGTCCTGCAGTGCTTTCCATGTTTTCTCCACAGTTTGGACTGAGTAGTTTGACCCAATCATTGGATGTTCAAATCCTTCCGGCAGTCCTTTGATCTACATATAAGAACAGTGCACAATTTTTAGAGCCAATTGAATTTATATAGAATTGCGAAAGTTTACTATAAATGAAAAAAGCATTACTTCACCTTTTCAAAATGCAGTTGTAAACCAAGAGCCACAATCAAATACTCATAGGAGATCTGAAATGTGAAAGAAAGTCTAAGTAGGGCTAGATGCACATAAAATCCTCATCATTTAAAAACGACTCAATGCCAAGCCAGTAGATGACACAATATACACATACTGTCAAACAACAGTTTCATAAAGGGAACATACTTCAGACCCATCATCTGTGAGTACAGTATTTGTGTCTGGGTTTATTTCCTGAACTTTAGATTTCACCCACTTCACTCCAGACGGCATAACACTTGCAGTGGAACGACTGGAAGAGCTTAAAGTTTTTGCACCAGCACCAACCAGGGTCCATATTGGCTGATAGTAGTGCATCTGAAAAAATAGGAAAGTTATAAGACACCAGCTTTACAAGACGGTGGAAAATATGATTATGTTTCTGAGGGACTAAAACATAAAAATGCAAACATAAATTCACAGCTGAATGAAAGGCACCACATTTCATAATTTCTAGTTTCGTATTCTAGTGATACACAAAGAAAGGTATGACAAATTATAATCAAAATCTACCAGATCCTTGCCTCACTGGGCTCCACGACAGCCACATTCTCAGCTCCCATCATCCTCTTCATTCGTGCACTCATTGAAATGCCCCCACTTCCTCCTCCCAGCACAAGCATTTTGTAGTGCTGTTTGGCAGAGGCACAGCTGCTCGTGTGAAAATGAGAGACAGCAATGCGCGTGAAGTGGCACTGCCCCAGACGATGCAATGCAGCCATTTTGTGTCTGAAAGTAACAAGTCATTTTGGTTAGCAACAATTCAGTTATTGCTGTCTGGGACTCAAACGTACAAAATCTGTCAACAACATGCACTTCCCATTTGGCTGCTCCACATTTACATTTTGACTATGAGTAGGTAGAAAGTAGGCTAGAACTAGTTTTGTCTTTTAGATTAATGCATACTATAAATAACCTTAAATAATACTGTAAATTAGTGGGGTTTGATGGGGAGTAGATTTTAGGCATCATAAAAATGTAGTCTTCTGATATGCATTATGACAACAATGAGATCATGAATTGATCGATTGTAGCTTTAAGTTAGTTGCCACCATAGCTATTGTAAAAAGTGATGATCGATCCCAGATAATTTGGACAAAACACACCATAATATCTGCTGGAGCAAATATGACTTGTCTTGACAAGTTGTAGAGTAACGAGGTCAGCATAATAAGGGCACCTACTTTATCTTATGTGAGAGATTCTCACTTTGACATATTTCAGACTATGCCAGTTTGACAGAGGCCAGAGACCCTTATAGCCGTAGCACAAGTAACTAATTATACATAATGATGTAGTTTACATTTATTTGGGGTGTTTACATCCTCTTCCGTGAAGCCTAATCTGATCTGAACCATTGCTGCTGCATGCTGCGTAGTCAACTGACAGAGCCCTACTGTAACGTCGAAATAGAAAAGACTTGTGTGATACTTGCCTTGATCAGCACTGCTGCCCGTTTAACTGTTTGTCTGACCGTCAATATAGACAAAATCCGGGGGGATTAAGTCCAACCTAATTCGACTGGGTGAAGAACGTAGGACTTCCACAACCCTGTCTGAAGCTACCCCGTTGTGAACTTGCAGTTGCCACCCTTTGAGGGGCGGACGTAGCCGAGTTGAAGTCATTACTCCGACCAATCAAAAGCGAGTGGCGACTGGCTAGTGGCTCTGGTTTATTGGAGATTGAGCCATGGTTGTGCCATAAAGAATAAACAGCTAGGCGTGTCCTTGGAACAGTTTAATTCCTTTATAATGAGAACAGGTTGTATATTCCCACAGACTCAGCCTCACCCTCTGCTAACCTGTTTGTTCATTAAACAGAGACACGAGTTGAAAATGAGTGAGCAGAAAATAAGAGTTATGTTGTAAATTTGTGCTGACAGTAGAGGCTTGATTTTCAGTTACAGTATTGGGCCAGTATTGCAGTTAGAGCTCGTTCTACATGTGCATGTAAGTGTATACATCTGGAAAATGATGTGCAGTATGTGTGTAGGCCTATATTGTTCATAAAATCATTTTAAAAATCAACGTGAGACTGCTTTAATATTGTCTGAGTGTTATTCTGAGCTGCTATGAGTCTGAAGTGAAATGTGTCTGTGGAAACTGGAGGGTTATTTTCAAATCAGCCTGAATTAGTTCAAATATAACCGTAATTAGACATTTTTAAGGGCTTTTATTTTAAAATCCTACATCAGATTTTCTGATATTGACTAAGGAACAGTCTAAGGTCCTCTGCTGTCACTCGAAGTGGAATTAGTATTTGTAAACAGGAGGTTTCCTTTTGAGATCAGTCTGTATCAGAGTTCAAATATAACCGTAATTAGACATTTTAAGGGCTTTTATTTTGAAAACCTACATCATACATCAATTAACCATTTCATTTAATATTAGATGTAACATAAAATAAAGCTTTTTAAATAGAAACCAAATGATTAATATAGCAATGTATGAAGATAATTGAGGTGAGAGAGGGATTATAGGCAGTCCAGTTAAGACAATATGTGAATAGAGTTCAATTCATACAATAATATAAATAAAAAAGAAGCAAAACAAA
>NC_041338.1:20627391-20654891 GCF_004354835.1 Perca flavescens
CCATGTGTTTGAATGGAATTCGAGTATATTTCAATATTTTATATTTCTTTAAAAGAACTGAGATGGAAGTACAGTTAATGTGTTGTCATCATTTTGAGAAAAAAAAGTTTTCTGTAGCTACAGAAACTGAACATGTAAAAGCTTCCTGTATGGATGTTGCTCTCAGAAGGGTCTGAATTATTTCCTGAAGCATTAATGAATCATTCCACTGTAAGTTGCTCAAACTTGCAGTCTTACTCAAGAAAAGAAAAAGCTCCTCCAGAAGTCAGTCTGTTAAAAAAAAACGAGATACAACTTTGTGCTGTAATAGAAAAACAATATTAAATTTACACGTCTTCTAATTAAATGTTTAAATAGACCAACGCCCTTCTTAATAATAAATTGTCATAGTAACTGATAGCAGGAGGTGGCCGGTCCATTGTGTGAGAAGGTATATCCGGTTGCAGCTCTGTGCATGTGCATTATGCATAATTCAACATAATGATTTAACATCGTTTGGAAACAAAAGATCTAGCAGCTGCTTTGGGCATTGCTCCAAGTTTAGAGTGCTTTGATACATTTCGTCATCTAGATGACTGGCATTGTGTTGTTTGCGGGTGAATATATTGCCTAGTTAGACTGTTAAAAAAGCAATGACCGAGATTAGTGATGAGCCTTAATGCATCACCTTGAGGCATGAGCCATGAGTGGAATGCCAAAGCGTGTAAGGGCAAGGGCAAGCTCAGACAGAGCTCGCATGCATGTCACAGACACTCTTACACATAGGCGGCGGATGAGGTGGAGGTTTGGGTAGGCTAATGTGGGAGGGAGGTAGATTCGGATAGCCGGCCGCATACACATGATCCGTGGTAAAACCAGAGACAGTTTAGAAAGGATCCTTGGTAAAACTGCTCTGAGGACGTGCTCGTTGCCGCTAACTAGGATATGATCTGTAACGTTGTATGACGACCTTATATTTTGATCCGACAGCTGTTCAGAGATCCCTGGATTAATGGCCATCTTAAAAAAAAACAAGGATTTCAACTTTCGAACTGAAACAGCACTGCACCTCTTCTCTTTTATAGCCTAATCGAATAACGTTACACAGTCATTGGCAACACATGTCAGAATTCAATACTTCTGTGATACTCTTCGAAGCTCTACGACCTATGAATAGTTCACTGAGAGGTTACACAATAAAATACATTACAATATTATATTTTCCACACGTGGCATATACATTACTGTCATTTAAAGTGCTCATATTATACACATTTTCAGGTTCATAATTGTATTTAGAGGTTGTACCAGAATAGGTTTACATGGTTTAATTTTTAAAAAACATAATTTTTGTTGTACGGCTATGTTGTGATTGCCAGTGAAAGTGTGTAACGTAACGTAGAGTGTAAGGGCTCCTCCCTCACTCCTCCCTCTCGTCTAAAACTCGACGACGGCTAGCAGATCTCCACAAACCAATGGGTGACGTCACACATGCGCTGTCCATTAATATACAGTCTATGATTATAACGTGTGTTACAAAGTGACGCACGTTCGTCATGGAAGAAAAGGCTGGACTACAATAGAGCTGTTTGGAGCAGTTTGTGAACAGTGCTTTCTGTTGGAGATGGTAAGTCCCTATTTGGGGTGGACTTTGGGCTTTTTCACTTTGTACACCCATAACATGCACAAAAACGATATATAACACTATAAAGGAAAAGGGAAAAGCCAAACAGCATAATATGAGCACTTTAAAAAACTAACCAAATATTTGCTTAATCTAGTAATATATGCGCCGCTTCTTTTTAGCAAATCAATTATCTCTTCTGCTTTGACTTTTTCTGTGAGGTCACTCTCCACGTGTAGCAGGCTCAGTGTTGACAAATATATTTACGACATTGTCATCAATATATTTTATGTAGCCTGATCATTTTTTTAGTCCACTCCCGAAGCACCCATTCCCCTTTTCCGACACTGCCTTTGATTACCATGACAAACAAACCAAACAGGTGAACCCAAAGGGCAGTCACAGCGCTTCAGAGGCGCATTCAAAAGACAATACTGTAACTTCCGACAGGACGCCTTTGTGCTCTGCACTGAAGCACTGCAAAGGCTCATGGGACTGTGTTCTGAACGGTTCCTGTCTCCGTCGCAGATTGTCACAAGATAGCCACCTGTCTGCATTGGCAGGATGTAATATTTGGGTATGCCTACTCAAGCCTACATTACGCTCCGCCCTGCTCTTACATCTAAATCATACAAAACCTTCCAGACCTTTCTCCAAAGCACTGCGGAGGAGGGTCTGGCTAGTCCAACATTCCTGGATGGGAGAAAAACGTGCTTTGGTTTATTGGCATTTCTTTAAACCAATCACAATCACCAGACAAAACAACGGTGCCTCTGCAAAATAGCCTCGAGAAGGAACTTTGGTGGAACGTGCTCATTCAAAAGTTGTTTTAGTCATGCGAGAGAAAACTTTGATTGGACAGATTGTCAAGCTAGCTGTCTCGATTTACCCTGCAGAGATCTGAGGAGCAGTTAACCATAGTCCTCATAAATCGACCAACTTGCTAACACAAAGAAAGCGGAAGGTGACGTACATCCGGCCAAAAATTAGGGGCATCCGGCGGAATTTCCGGCGGCACCTGAACAATCCCAGAAATGAAAAATCGTCCATATAGACTAGATGTCGCCTAACTGATGGCTAATCCAAATATGGGCAAAGAGATGGAGCATGGATGGAGCTGAGGCTGGCCTCATGAAGCTTATAGTCTATTCTAGCCTCCCTTGACAGCAGCCACCTGTCACTCAAAGCAGCACACCCTTAATATAATTAAAACGTTGAATTATAAAAACAATGATCTCCCCCCACAGTCGTCATGAAGGGAAAAATTTGCTATAGAGACCAAAGCCATTCTTTGTACCAGGCTTTAAACATGTTTAAATCTGCTGTAAAATTGGGCATTTTAACATGGGTGTGTGTATGATATGGGGATTGACTCCCTTTTTGAGCCAGCATCAAGTGGACATTTGATGAACTGCAGATTGGCACTGCATTGGCTTTATCGTTTAGCACCTGAGGCTGCCGCTTGGTCTGTCCACTGAATGTGATGCTACAGCGAGGCGACATTAGCGTGGCATAAAGACTGGAAACAGGGAGAAACAGCTAGCCTGGCTTTATCCAAAGGTATAACAAAATCTTCCAACCAGCACCAGCTCATGTTATAACACCTGGCAACCAATTTTGATCTGCTGAGTGAAATTTTAGATGTATGACAAAGAACAGTCAAAAAGTCCAAAAAAGCATACAAGGGTCATAACAAGACCGAATGGATAGGACAAAAGATGGCTTGGCAGGGAACAATGGCTAAAGAGCAGGTAGCCTATATGACAGGAAGGGAATGGCAGGTGCTGACATGACAAGAGGTATAGGCCTACTTTAAAATGTATGATTAATTCCAAACACCATTTTCATTGTGTGTAAAACCCACCTATTAAAAGGTACTGGAAGAAAGGAAGGAGTTTCATGCCATCTTCACATAAAGGTTCAAATTCAACTTGTGATGTTTCTGTTGAGACCCTCTGAGGGCTCTGACGTCAGCCCTCTATAGTAAAGCTGCTTCCTTTACCGACGGCGCTCTATACTTCAGTGGATTCAGAGAAAAACCTTCTACTGTATTGCAGTGGTAATTTTACAGTCTAAGGTTTACAGTTTAAGGTTTTCTCAATGGCAAGTCTCACTGCTACTTTATACATACTAGTCTAAAATATTATATTCTTTTTATGAATGTGTACTTTTATTAACTTGTCTCTGGATAATGACCGTGTGTTGTCTGTATGTAGAGAAGGAACGCCATGTGAAAGCCAACGCGCAGGACTACAATGACAAGTTCTCTTATGCAGTAAGTAGACCTCAAAATGACACCATGTTTGCTTACTCACAAGTGCAGGCTGTGGTGATTTCATCAGTGCTGTTTCTGAATATGTGATTCTTCAGGACAATCACATCAAAACCTCAAAGTACAATGTCCTCACCTTCCTGCCCATGAACTTGTTTGAACAGTTCCAGAGGGTGGCAAACGCTTACTTCTTAGTGCTGTTGATACTGCAGGTAGGATAAACTGCATTTGTGTGGATATATTTGCTTTTTGTGGAGTTAAAGTGAAACTGAGTGAGCTAACAACCTGCTTTTCTTTTCTTTAGTTAATTCCAGAAATTTCTTCTCTGTCCTGGTTCACGACCATCGTGCCTTTGGTGTTGGTGCTGGTAATCACGGCTGTCAAGGACGCCACAGATGATTATGTAAGTTTAACTGTTCTTCTAACCCATCTTCTAAATGCTCCTTTTTTATCTCCCATGGTAAAATGATTACTCCTTTTTTTTAAATTTCAGTTCAGACATAAAAGCGACCAGCAAGTCAACAACCGCCAGTCTCAGGTTCTCGTCAGGGGAAGGTAATTTATCCTCTGTCTTTCTCATTTAGATGCTTTTTGTAACAGCTGAAAAGCCATAACACATATGACTATAGACTGTGTGTTCAAGGGCATTTATGTGGTTTAATTATGAGTTTCTTTTGTTTTTTTTTATTCCAAGTATGCAGAGTGAGAAGTGGATGAACATTCGAGTGGGAGATATCATCAAAATAGAGAATAATCAGTTTGTTGCTGTGAGTAAAAATTCTGTAATTCAGTTTTTCCATTTTGTTGCCTCTGTCTCTCACGTTCACGTATAAGAGAGGTTGAGGTCAACAGTTAAAGGACTGACTTGTCTTGCAGGCTCAGTTGTGCAGAGATTGATTTATTGCCTTTTCTCACCACTGATTGTTTCATATTGGTTTTACACACAGGCAGACATCCTCATCCTCTGTAGTAGTGAGCCCTATGGACTGTGCTATATTGAGACTGCAGAGCTAGATGGGTAAGTGCTGCACTGGTTATGTAAAGTAAAGCTGAAGAAATCTGAACCGTAATCGGACACCGTATCACACGTGTGAGGAAAGAAGTGTATGTGACTTTGTTTTTTAAAGTAAACTGGTTTACTGTTACTTTTATACATTTATACATTTATACGTCATCATAGAAGACAAATTAGTTATTTCCATTTCTCCCCAAATAGAGAGACGAATCTGAAAGTTCGTCAGTCTTTGACCGTCACCTCAGATATGGGAGATATTGCAAAGCTGATGGACTTTGATGGTGAGATGGTGCTTGGAGAATTTGTTTATTCTTCTATTTGTGTAAATAAATCACTTGTGGACACTTCAGGCTTTCTATATGTGGACATGTTGACTTTTTGTGTGAATGCATGTTTATGAATTTTCTCCTGAAGTGATGACTCATGTTGGTAAGACTATATTTGCTTTGTCCCTCAGGTGAAGTCATTTGTGAGCCACCAAACAACAAGCTGGATCGATTCACAGGCACTTTATACTGGAGAGACAATAAATACCCTCTGGATAATGAGAAAATGCTGCTGCGAGGCTGTGTACTCAGAAACACTGAGTGGTGCTTTGGGATGGTCATCTTTGCTGGTATGATTTTTATTTTTATTTTGATGTTTTCAATCTCCAGATCCATTAGCCATAAACCCTCTAATTGTTAATGTTCTTTTAACACTGATATTTGTTTCCTAATGCCAACAGGTTTGCAAACCAAACTCATGCAGAACTGTGGAGGGACTCAATTTAAAAGAACAAGTATCGATAAACTGATGAACACTTTGGTTTTGTGGGTAAGTTGTTATGCATGGACACTATTAAACCAAAAACTATTTTGACAGAACATAAAATGATGATCTGTATTTCAGATCTTTGCCTTCCTCATTTGTATGGGAGTTATTTTGGCCATTGGAAACACTATTTGGGAGAGCTGGATTGGCAGAAACTTCCAGGTGTTTTTGCCGTGGAATAGGTTTCAGAGCAGTGCAATTTTCTCTGGCTTCCTAACCTTCTGGTCCTACATCATCATACTCAACACTGTTGTGCCCATCTCACTCTATGTCAGGTAAGGACAAAGTTTATTTCCAAAATGCTATATAACTATTCTGAAAACAGTTTATATTGTTGCTCTGCCAAGGTCTAATATTTCTTTAATGAAATCTAAAAGTACAACCATTTAATAGCATTAAAAAGTTTGGTTAAACCTTCTTTTAGTGTGGAGGTTCTGCGGCTCGGCCACAGTTACTTCATTAACTGGGACCGGAGGATGTACTGCAGTCAGACGGACACTGCGGCGGAAGCTCGCACCACCACCCTGAATGAGGAGCTGGGTCAGGTGGAGTTCATCTTCTCTGACAAGACGGGCACCCTCACCCAGAACATCATGGTCTTCAGCAAGTGCTCCATTAATGGACAGACTTACGGTATGATGTTTTATGAAAAATTAGAATACCTTTCAATTTATAATATAATTAAAAATATTACTGAATATTTGAACAAATAAATGAAATAGACAGAGACAACTATATCAACTGACACCTCCATCATACCACTTAAAGACCACACTGACTGGTTGATATCCTACCAAAGAATATTGAATGACTTTACCAAAACAATTTTGTCAGTTTAAGTGAACTGGTTTATGATAGTTGGATAATTCACTGATCATTATAAAAAAAAAACATGAAATTATATAAATAGGCCTATAGCTCTAGAAAGAAGGGAAATTACTATAATGATGTTTGCCATGAAAATTGTCATAATGAATGTATTAGATTTCTGGGCAAAATCTTTAGCAATCAGTGGTTTCTCTCTAAAGAAATAATGTTAGTTTGAGCTTCAAAACACCCACTTTGTTCCCCAGTATAGATTAATAACATATCACAAGTGCTAAATGTCTGATATCTAAGTCATTACTTTACCTTTTCTTTCTCTTAGGTGATGTCTATGATGAATTTAAGCAGAGGGTTGAAATTACAGAAGTAAGTGAGGCATAACAATCACAAATTCTTAACTCTTAACTCTTAATAATAAAATAATAACTATAATAACTAACACTTGGTGGTTTCATGTGCCCTCAGAAAACAGCCTGTGTGGACTTTTCCTTCAATGCTCTCTGTGACAGAAGGTTTAAGTTTTATGATGGCAGCCTGGTTGAAGCCATTAAACTGGAGGATCCTGCAGCGCAGGAGTTCTTTAGACTACTGGCTTTGTGCCACACTGTCATGTCAGAGGAGAAGAGTGAAGGTAAACTGTGCACATGGTCCAGAAGTAGCAGTAATAACAGAAATAACTGAATATATTGAAGTGGTTCTGATTGATGTTTCTGTTAACATGAAGGAAATTTGGTGTACCAGGCCCAGTCACCTGACGAGGGAGCACTGGTCACTGCGGCACGAAACTTTGGGTTTGTCTTCCGGTCCCGAACCCCCGAGACCATCACACTGTGTGAGATGGGACGAGCCGTCACATACCAGCTGCTGGCCATACTGGACTTCAACAACGTGCGCAAGAGAATGAGCGTCATTGGTTAGGTCTTCACTTATAACAGCACAACAACGCTCCCTTTGGTTAGGGTTAGGGTTAGGGTTAGTAGTCATCATGACATATTTAACATTTTAAAATAATACCTATGGCATTTAGTAATAGATCTTTATTTTCTAAGAATATAATGAAGTTAAAAGTCTTGATACATGCTTTGATCAGATAAGTTATGTTGTGTTCTCTTGCTCATGTTTTATAGTAAGAAACCCACAGGGCCAGATTAAACTATACTCCAAAGGAGCTGACTCTATTATCTTTGAGCGTCTGGATCCATCCAGTGAAGACCTCATGCACACTACCTCAGAACATCTCAGTGTAAGTGTTGTCCGATTGGATAACATCCCTCAGTAATATGGCGCTTTTCCATTACATGGTACCTACTCGCCTCGCCTCGACTCTACTCGCCTTTTTTGGTTTTCCATTACGAAAAAAAGTACCTGGTACCTGCTAACAGGTACTTTTTTTAGTACCTGCTCAGTCGAGGTTCCAAGCGAGCTGAGGTGAGCCGAGAAGGTGACGTGAAACCTTGCAGGCTGCTGATTGGTCGTAAAGAAGCGTCACTGATCACTGCATTGCTAGCGAGAGATGGCATTTTTAAATAGTTTAGCCAGCGGTGTTTTTTTTTGCTGACGGAGACTCCACGCAGAGCTTTCTCCATAGCATACAAGTGGCCTGATGGTTATACTGGTGTGCTGGTGTGCTGGTGTGTGCATGTGTGATGTGTGTGTGTCGAGTCGCCGTATTTGTGTGTGTGGGGAGCTAGTGAGCGAGGGAGAAGTGAGAGAGTGACGGCGATTATCTCCGCAGCGAGTAGCGACTCTAGAGTCATATATATGTGAGAGAAACAAAGCGAGTAGCGACTCTAGAGTCATATATATGTGACCACGGTGGGAAATCTGGAGCAGTAAACGTTAACTATCTCTTTAATATCATGTTGTTTACGGAGACGGAGAACCAGGAAATGCGTCGGGGATATGTCAAGGGGGTAAGCTTCGCTTCAGAACTCGAGCCATCATGGCGCCATTTTGTTGCAAACTGGCCATCACCTCCTGTTAGCATTCCGCTGACCGCCATTTTTTTTTTACGTCACTTGACTGCGAATAACTTTACATCTGAAGCGTTTAAAGACTCTATTTGTCCGTTGTTTAGTTCCAAAGAAACACGACAATGTATAAAAGGCTCCATTACCTTGTACCTCACGTTATGGCTCCGTAGCAGACGTTTTTGTAAAAATAGGCTAACGATTGTGTCATAACCAAGTGACTTACTGTCGATAGTAGAGGAGGAATTACCGTATAGTACAGGAGAAGCTCGCAGGCAGTTTCGACTTACATGAGATGTTTAGGTTTAATTACTAATGTTAACTAGCATGTTAGTGATCAATAATTAGCCTGTGCCCATGTTATCTCCTTACATACACCTACAGTCTCCGTATCTGTAAGATTGGGAATGATTGAGATTTCTCTTGGCACAGCTACCAGAAGACTTACAACTTTCAGACACGTTGCTAACGTCACATTCTCTCAGTTGGAGGCTGTGCAGTAAAGCTGGCCATCACCGGAAAAGTGCTTCTAATAGCCTTCACTGGTCTCCGTCCAGAGCAACAGGGTCTATTGGTCCATTATATACTGTCTATGGGATATGTCAATGGGAAAGCAAGCTACTAAGCCACGCCCACGGCAGTCGCTATGACGACCAGCCACGCTGAGGCGATACTAAAATCTGCAATGGAAAACGGACGCACAGCGAGTCGAGGCGAGTAGAGTTGAGTAGAGTCGTGGCGAGTCGAGCAGGTACCATGTAATGGAAAAACGCCAACATGAGATATATCCGTTTCTTTTCGGGAGACTTGTTTAAATTATGCCATAGACTATAACCTACATTATATTTTGTATTTAGTGCACTATGCAGTATACTATGCACCTGTATTTAAAGTCTCATAAAAATCGATAAACCAAACAAAGTACTAAAAACATCAGCAAGCTTACATAGTACTGATGACTGCTGCAGCTTGTTGTGAAGGTAATGTTTTGACAAAATTTCAGAAGTAGCTGGTTTGAGATTATATTTGTGTCTTACTGAAAATATACTATTTAAGTTTTGAATTGTGTGTTCTTTGACACAGCAATGAATGGTCATAAAAAAACTCCGTTCTTTCTCTGTGCAGTAAATAATTCATCCCACTTTTGACAACACGCACCGTGCACCGGTACAACTGTTACAGGTGTTTGTTTTTCAATCATGTTCTCTACAGGAATTTGCTGGAGAAGGGCTTCGAACATTAGCTCTGGCCTACAAAGATCTTGATGAAGATTATTTTGACGTTTGGACGAAAAAGCTTCTGTTCGCCAGCACTGTAATTGAGAACCGTGAGGATCAGCTGGCTGTTCTCTACGAGGAGATTGAGCAGGGCTTGAAGGTAACATTGACATCTTTTTGTTGACATCCTTGAAACGATCAAACTCATTTAGCTTCTGCTGTCATCATTGAAGCTTCTAGGAGCCACAGCAATCGAGGACAAACTTCAGGAGGGAGTCCCAGAAACAATCAACTGTCTAAATCTAGCTGACATAAAGATCTGGGTCCTCACAGGAGACAAACTAGGTAGCATAATTCACCTAAATTACCTTTTTGAACGGGACAACTGATGCTGTGAAAAGCTATCAACATGTAAATTGTGTAAAACATTTCAGAGACAGCAATGAACATCGGCTACTCCTGCAACATGCTGCGAGACAACATGAATGAGGTTTTTGTTATCTCTGGCCACACACTGCTGGAGGTGCAGCAGCAGCTCAGGTGAGTTTATGGCCCCATGTGTGGAAAATCTTCAAAATTCAGTGCCTATAAGTAATATTTTATCCAGTTGACGAAAATGATTCTGTCTTCTCGATAGAGCTTTTATTAGCATGCTAAAAATTTGATTTTTTTCCTGGCTTTCCTCTCTCCTCAGGAGCGCTAAAGAACACATTCTCGGCCTGAGTCGAGTTGGCAGTGCAGGAGATGTTGAGAAGGCAGATATGTTTTCAGACGACTCTGTGTTTGAAGAAAGCATCATTGCAGAGTATGCCTTAGTCATCAATGGACACAGTTTGGTGAGATACTCAAATGTGTTGCATTATATAACATGGTCCACCGTTGGAATCATAATTTTATCCTCTGCTTGTTTTTATTTTGGTACTGATGCTTGCAGGTTTGTTAAACAGTGGCTGTGTTGCTATCTGCTGAGTCTAGCATCTCTGTACCTGCTGTTGTGACTGTGCCGAGTCTTTAATGAGCTGCTGTGCTGCTGAGGGCCCTCGGCTCTATTACAGGTTTTCATTAACATCCATTTCCTCACACAGAAGCTGCTCCCTCGCTGCGCCTTGAGCAGCACGCATGATGCAGCAGCAGCTCGGTGGAAATGTTACATTGAGCTGTTGCACGGTGTTGCCTCTGCAAGGGGTTGACGTTGTAGGATGGTAATGATAGGTCTAACACAGGGGTCTCAAACTCAATTTACCTGGGGGCCGCTCGAGGTAGAGTGTGGTCAGGCTGGGCTGCATCAAGTATTCAACAAACGTATTCTTTGTTTGCTTTCTTAAATTAATCTTGTTGCCTCAATAGACATTAAGATTGGCGACCCGGTTCTTTCTCTCATCTCCCTGGTATTTTGTATACTCCTCAGCATGTCTAGTTGAGTAATGACGTCTGATGTTATATTCCTTGTACCCCACAACTTTCTCTGTGAATATGAGACATGTAGGGGTGCCCCTGTGCTTGATAGAAAAAATATTCTGTCTCCCACTTTCACTGAAATTGCCTGTGCTCATCGCCAACCTTTCTCTTCACGGCATGTTTTGAGAGAGACATGACTGGAACTGGGTGATGGCATATACTTTCCATCACTCCGGAACACGTTTCAACCAAGTGACTAACGTTGATACTTCCCCAGGTACTTCACAGTTGGCTAGCTTGACAACCGTTGAGAACAAATGCTACAGAAAGCTGTCACGAGACTAGCTATGGTAGCCCGTAAGTGATAAAAAAATGAAATAAAAGCGTGGCAAGCGCGGCACACGCAACGACTCAGCAAAAAGGTGCGTTTCAGAAAAACACGCGGGCTGCACTGAAACTACAATTTGGCCACAAAATATCATCCCACGGGCCTCAATTGGCCCCCGGGCCGCGAGTTTGAGACCCATGGTCTAACAGGTGTGATGTATGTCTTCTCCCTGCAGGTTCATGCTCTGGAACCACAGCTGGAGCATGTCTTCCTGGACTTGGCCTGTTTGTGTAAAACAGTCATCTGCTGCCGGGTCACTCCGATGCAGAAAGCCCAGGTGGTGGAGCTGGTGAAGAGGCACAAGAGGGTCGTCACTCTTGCCATTGGAGATGGAGCTAATGATGTCAGCATGATCAAGAGTAAGTGTCAGTCATAGACCCAAAGCTACATAAACATTAGCTATGATAAGAAACATTTTTACAGCATCATAAAATGTCAGTAGGGTAGCTTGATTTTGTTTTATTTTAAAGTGACATTTGGAGCACAGTTTGCACTTTGAATACACTTTGTGTATGTTTAAACAGTGTTTTAATATTTATTTAATACTTAGTTTCAAAGGGCAGTACTGTGTGTTTCTTCCTCAGCTGCTCACATCGGTGTCGGCATCAGTGGTCAGGAGGGGATGCAGGCGGTTCTGGCATCAGATTACTCTTTTGCTCAGTTTCGGTACCTGCGGCGGCTCCTGCTGGTGCACGGACGCTGGTCCTACTTTCGCATGTGTAATTTCCTGTGCTATTTCTTCTACAAGAACTTTGCCTTCACGCTGGTACACTTCTGGTACGGCTTCTTCTGTGGTTTCTCAGCTCAGGTAAGAATACTGTGATATATCATTAAAGAACGTTTTTCCTGTATGTGCTGAGTTAATTGTGTACATCAACAGCTTTTGCAGCTTACCTCTGTTCTCCTCATTGGTCATAGCGGTTAGTCTGTGAGCCGTCTCTAGAATTACGTGTTCTGTAGGTTCTGCTGACAATAGTCCTTTGACCGAAACATTCACTTAATGTCACAATTTTCACATTGTGTTACCTTTTTCTTTTTGCATCTTAACAGCCTTGTCTACTTTTTGTCAGTGTGTGGGTAATTTTACTCTAAAATGGGACACTATCCCTTGAAAAGCCTGACTTTAAAGGCACAAACCCTTTCACATTTTTGTAAATTATGTATGTAACTGTCCTCTCTCCACAGACTGTGTATGACCAGTGGTTCATTACCCTCTTTAATATAGTCTATACATCTTTACCAGTCCTGGCGATGGGACTTTTTGATCAGGTAATACGTATATGCTCAATATCAAATTACCTGAATCTTTTTAAAGAAACTCTTTATTTGCTAAATTTATTTTTCCAGCAGTCTCCAATGGCAACCTCCTGAGCCAACCCTTTACTTTCTTTTTTCTTTTCAAGATACTGTCAAGTTACACACTGTTACTGTAGACCTCTCTTTCACTGTGCCATGATATCTAACCCTACATAGTAAATAATGTGTGTCTAGAACCCTGAACCTGATTAACCCATATCAATATACAATATTGTATATTGTTCATCCATCATACTTTATATACTGTCTGTTATACAACTACCATTAAGCCCCTAATACATCAACCTATCCCTACCCTTATACATATTAATATCACATAACACTCATTATATCTGTTTCCTACAGGATGTCAATGACCAGAACAGCCTTCGCTACCCAAGCCTTTACAAACCTGGCCAGCAAAACCTTCTCTTCAACAAACGCCAGTTTTTCCTGTGCACACTGCAGGGGATGGGCACATCATTCCTGCTTTTCTTTATTCCCTACGGAGCCTTCACTGTCATTGAGAAAGAGGATGGCTCCCACTTTTCTGACCAACAATCATTTGCTGTTACCATAGCAACATCTTTGGTCATCGTCGTAAGTGTTCAGGTAAGAGTTCAAACAGACAAAAATAGCCGTTGTTTAAAAAAATAAACATTATGTTTATGATGCATGTATCTGTTCCTAGATTGGACTTGACACGCACTACTGGACAGCTGTCAATCACTTGTTCATATGGGGGAGCCTGACAGTGTACTTTGCCACATTATTTGCAATGCAAAGTAATGGCATATTTGGCATCTTTCCAAGTAATTTCCCGTTCATAGGTAAGTTTAGTTCAGTTGGATACATGAAGAAATAATACTGATGCATGGAAAGTTATTATAAATACATTTGTGTGTCCTCCTCAGGCACGGCACGTAACTGTCTATCAGAGAAGAGTGTGTGGTTGGTCATTCTGCTCACCACTGTGGTGTGTGTTGTGCCCAGCTTAGCAGTCAGCTTCCTGAGAGTAGACCTCTTTCCAACTCTAACAGATAAGGTACAATAACTTTGATGCATCTACAGCAGTGGTGGAAGCGATGAACACTTAATTAAAATTTCTCCCATGGCTGTATTTCAGTGGTGCACAATCACAGAGGTAGTTACTTTACTAGGTACTTTACTTGTGCATTTCAATGTTATGCTACTTTATACTTCTACTCCACTACTCCACTCCACAATCTATATTGTTTTTTAATAAAAGAACACATATTGTGTTATCGGAGTTGATAACTGGAAATGATGTTTGGTGATTTCAGATTAAATGCAGCTTTATTCAGACAGTGAACAAACTCGCATGACAATGAGACAACCGTTGAGCATACAAAAGTGAATCACTAACATGAACATCAGAATGGATCCTTTTTATATTCCCAACCTTTTTGACTTGTGACCCCTTACAAAAAATGGCGTAGAGTTGGGATTCCTTCTCAAAAATGACAGATCTATGTAGCAGAACTTTATTTTTCCTTCTTTCCTGCCCCTTTAATCATCGTATGACCCCTCAGATGTATCCTGTGGCACTTTGGAGGGGCCTGACCCCTAGGTTGGGAGCCACTGAATTGAACTACCTACCTGTGGTGTACATAAAGCAGTTAAAACTATGTCCACCTCGACGGCTACTTTGATGCATCAGTATTAACAATCTAATTAATGTTATATATTTTATCAGTCACAGGGGCTTCTTTATGCAGAATATGTACTTTTACTATGTTTACTTTAAGTACATTTTGCTGATAATACTTTTAAATGCAAAGTATTGACTTGTAATGGAGTATAAGTAAAGGATCTAAGTTCTTCTTCCTCCACTGCTGTATTTTGACAGGTTCGTCATCTCCAACAGTCAAGTAAGAGACAAGGACCTCAGGAGCAGAGCCTGAGGCGAATACGCAGGACGAGCTCCCGCCGCTCTGCGTATGCCTTCTCCCACCAACAAGGCTACGGCGAGCTGATTACCTCAGGCAAAAACATGAGGACGAGTACAGTTTCCTCTGCTCGCTCACCTGAAAGAACACCACAAAGCTCGACCTGGATAGAAAATATTTTACAGAAAAAGAACGAAATCTCTGATGAAATCACAGCTCAAACAGCAGCAGCACACTGACTGAACTCAACCTCTGACTAACAGATAGTGTATTCACTACAGGATACCATATGCATGGTTCTCACAGACCAAGCACAATGTATGGGTGTCCTTTTGGGGCAAGGTTATGTTCAAGTCCAACTACACAGGCTTACCTCATTTTTCTTTATTAGTGTAGATCATGTGGTCTCTGTTTATGTTAAAGGTCAATCAAAACATGATTATCTAGAGGAACCATTTACAAAAAAAGGCCAGCTGGTTAGATTATAATGGGACAACTTTTTAATCTTCATCATGTAAGGTGTTATTTATATTTTAGGACATTATGCATTAGTTGCCAAAATTAAAGAAATATGTGTCCTCCTGTTTTAACTGATCCAATTTGATCTGGTTGGTGCATTTATTCGATATCATGGCATGTCTTATTTTGATTAATAAAGAAATGTGACATTTCAGCCTTTAGCTGTCACAAACATAATAAATGACAAAAATAAAGTTAGCCCCGAGCACCAGTACAAAACATTTATTAATAATAAACGTCCGTCTATTAGCCTATGCACAAAAAATCTCCTCTCAACCATCCAAAGTGCTAAACTACAAATGTTTCTGTAAATACTGATAAAGCTGCTGAATATGATAAGCACAACTTCATTATTGAGTTAAAGGTCCCATGGCATTAAAATTTCACTTTATGAGTTTTTTTAACATTAATATGAGCCCCAGTGGCTAGAAATGGTGATAGGTGTAAACCGAGCCCTTGGTATCCTGCTCTGCCTTTGAGAAAATGAAAGCTCAGATGGGCCGATCTTGAATCTTGCTCCTTATGAGGCCATAAGGAGCAAGGTTACCTCCCCTTTCTCTGCTTTGCCCACCCAGAGAATTTAGCCTGCCCTTGAGAGAGAGACATTATGGCTTTCAAACAAGCAAAGTGGCAGTTGGTCAAGGCCACACCCCCAACATCCACTTTGCCCCCCCCTCTCCTCAATATCTACAGACACAGAAATGGCATATACTAAGGAAAGCTCATTTTGGGACTGGCTCTAATGGCTGTAATTCTGCACCAAAGCTGAATTATGGGAAAGAGACTTCAGATACAGTATTACGGGACCACTAAGGCCTATATAAAAGCATCCAAAGAGCACCATGTCATGGGACCTTTAAATACATTTTACTGACTCCATGTTTTGCCAATATATATTTGTTTCCCCTGTGCTGTGCCTTGTATGGTTCCTGTTAAAGATAATCATTCTTTTTTTTTTTTATGTGATATTCAACAGTTCATTGGCTTTAGTTTGTTCAAAGCAATTGAATGCATGGCTTGAATGTGATATCCTCTTTATAATACCGATTTATCCCCCGTTTTAAACATTGTACAGTTGCTACACAACATTTGAATACTCATTATCAAACTCCAAACATGATGTCCATTTTAATTTGGTTCTGAGGCTGCTTCTTAACATCAATAGAATGAATAAAACATAAAAACATTGTTTAGTTAAAAGAAACTTGCAAGTATTTAAACTGACAACAACTCTATCCTCTCTTTTAACTTAAAGGAAAACTGTGATAATAAAAACTCTGATCAGATTTTAATGCAGAATGCTGCAGTTGCATTAAGTACAATACAGTGTGCCTTAGACAGCCGAGCCTCTACCATTACTGCTCTCTAATGAAGTTAAAATTGGTCCTGTGCAGAAGCTAAAGGCCAGCGTGTGATCGTGTAATCAGCACTTGACTACCATGATTTCCCCATGGCTCTCTCAACACAAACCCGAAACATTTTACCAGCCAGAAGAAAGGTCTGAATGATGCTGCTCCAGTGATAACTACTTCAAATGCCCATGTAACACCTGATAATATTTGGTTTATTTTTATTTTGCCCTTGTTAAATTATGTTCATGTATAAAATGTAAACAAAAAGGATGGATGGATTTTATACAGCAGCACAAATTAAACAAGATTGTTGTTATTTTCTCATCTTTTTTTTTCATGATTTAAAACACAAAAAAACATTCCCTTTGTAAAAAATAATTCACCACTGTCGTCAATTTTTGGCCCTTATATTCCAGAATAATCTTAATAGAGTAAAGTAAGGTTTACATTTTGGATTGCCTTTGTCATTTGTAAGTGCCTTCTGAATCAAGTGTAAGCAATTGTCATTGATTCCACTGCAGCAGTGTATTTGAATAAATGATTATATAAACAGATAATGGATGATGCATTTTACTCATCAAGGAAAATTGCAGCTCCTCCGGCCGGCTTTGACACAAACAAACTCTGTTTTTCCATTGCTGCTCTGCGTGGATCAGGGAGGTAGTAGGCCTCGCTCACTGCTTGTAAGAAAGACTCCACCTTCTCATCAGGAACCATGGAGACAGCACAGCCGCCCCAACCTGCTCCTGTCAGCCGGGATCCCACTGCCCCCGACTTCCTGTAACCAAGAGAAACAAGACAATATTTCTGAATCCACTGTATACAGTACACAGGGCTATATTTATTACTGACCAACTAGCACTAAATATACACATGAGGAGAAGAGGTCCACACACAACATTCACTGCCAAGTTTCTTCTTATTTTCATCCAACTTGCTTTTCAATTAAAAACAGCCATGCTGCTCCTGTGAGGTTGTGCTTTGGCACAGTGGTGTTTTGAGCTAAATGCTAACATCAACATGCTCCCATGCTGTTGTTAAGCAGGTATATTATTGCTGCGCTAATTAGCAATAAACACAAAGTACAGATGAGACTGATGGGAATGTAAAAAATCACAACTTATTTTTGAGTGTGCTGTCTGTGTACGATTCTCCCATAATGCAATGCACAAAAGGAAATGGAGTAGCTGCTCACGGAAAATTAAACTGAAAAAAGGAAAATTTGTACGCTGATTTCACAGTCTTTGCTCTTTTTAGAGTTGCAGTTTGATGAATGTCTGACAGTGCAAGTATTGTATCACTTTCTGTTAGTATACAATAGTTTCATATGTTGATTTCTTGTACACCAACAGCAAAAAACAGTATACTCTAAAGTTTTGTATATTATACTTGGTAAGATTAGAATGTAGGATGGATTTGGAAACCAACATGCACAATACCCAAACCCTCAGTCTAAAGTAGCTAAATGGAATTCAGCCACACAACTTGCACAGTTTCCTAAAGTTGGTTGTTATTCACTTTTTTATAATTTAAATCTCTAAAACGGCATTGGATAATATTTCATTTTATCCCATTCTGTCCTGAGTCTAAATCTGTGATAGCAGTGAGTGAAGGGAGACGTTGCTGTACTCACAGACAGATGTCCACCAGTTGATCCAGTTCAGGGCAGCTGCACTCATACAGGTCTCTGCAGCTGGCATGGCTCTGGTTCATCAGGTCTCCCAGTAGCTGTACAGATTCGGCAGGTTCAGAGTCACACACACTCTTAAACCGCAGCACCCGCGCAGCTTCACCGTACACGTGCTTGGCTCGCTGGTGCAGCTTGAAATGTTTTACTAAGGATGAGGAGAAGACGCAGACGGTTGTCAAGCCATTCATCTGCTTGGTTGGGATGAGGTCCACATAGAGCTGGGTTACACTAACCAATTCAAACATGATGCTAGTTATGAACAAATGCCGCAATATTAGTAGAATGTGATGATATTTGCATCCTCTTAAGAGGATGTTTATATGAAGAAATCATCACTAATGGCTGCTTACTGATCATTTTACTGAGCTAGAACAGATTAATATGGTTGAAAAGTTGTGTTGCTTAAATATATAATAATAATATTCAAGTATAATTAAGTCCAGCAAAATACAGATATCATAATAAGTACAATTCCAGATAATATTTACTCTCATATCACAATACAGTATTAATATTAAAAAATGTATTGCCCAGTTCTATGTCAAAGTAATAATGGCTGCAACTACCTATTATTTTCATTATTGATTCATTCGTTAATCATTTTTTAAATTTCACCTATGAAATGTCAAAAATGAAAAACAAGATATTACATTTAGAATGATATTAAAAAGAGATTACATTTAGAATGATATTAAAAACAGAAAACAAACAAGTCTTCACATTGCAAAGTTCATATTTGAGATTTTAGTAATATTATGAGATAACTGACTACAAACAGCTTATCCATTATCAAAATTGTCATTGTTTAACCTTTCAACCCACTACTCGACTACTCAACTGTTGTTTCCATATTAGACATGAGATATAAAAATTCACAGAGGTTTCTGTGTACTGTTGCTCACCATGCTGAGTGTTGGCGCTCAGCAGCTCTGTGGAAAACTGCTCCGAGGTGACACCCAGCACCTTGCAGATCTCCTCTCGGCTGTATGGCTCAGGATGCAACACCTCGCCCACTAGAGCCAACATCTCCTCCAGGGAGGCCTTCAGCTCCATCTGAACCTGCACCAGCTTCATAAACCTGCTCAAGTCCAGACCTCGTGCCTGGGCCAGCATCTGAGTTCACACCCGGCAAGACATTGAAATGTGAGATTATTTACCTTCTCTTGATTCAAACAGCTAAAAGTGTTGTGAAATACAGTTGCAGGTGTTTACTTAAGTCCAATGTTGCAACAAGGGAAGTCTATGAGAAATGTTTATTCATGCCAGATGATGCTAAAGTTCCCGTATAATCTGATTAATAATATTTCTGTATTCAGTTCTCATTGCTCTCTCCACTCAAGAAGATCTGCACCAAATCTTAATGCTTAAAAACTGCATTGAAATCTGAGAATTTTCATCATGTTTATGGACAAAATATTTATGGCGAAAGGTTCTTGTATGAAGACTCAAAGAGCACAAGGTCCTACAGATTACTGTTTCTAAACCTTTTTAAAAGACTACTATGAACATACCATATCATGAAGTGTAATAAAAGGTACCATCAAGTAATTATTTTACCTTTTGAGTTTGTTTGATTTGATTAATTGAGTGTTTAAGATTTGTGTTTAAGAAGCAGCATTTCTAAACAGCAAACAAATCTGAATACAGAGACATCGTCATAAACTTTGTATCTTAAATTTATTTTGTGAAATTCTTAAATATTTTTCCTGCTCACTGGACTGGGCAGGATCACCGTACCTTTGTGGCGATTCGACACTCCACCACACGGATGTTGAAGTGAGAAGAAGCAGCTTTGTTCATCTCCATGCAGCAGTTGGAGATCACAAACACGGCTCCATCTGGAAGTTTGACATCAGTGGCCCGCAGAGGCTGGAACTCTATCAGCTTAGCCTGACAAACAATTGAGAAAATAAAAGTCATAAAACAAGTGGTAACGGATGACTACATGACATTTTTTTGCATTATTCAATTAAAGTCATTACTTATAAAGGTAGAATAGAATAGAATATACTATTGTCCCCTAGGGGAAATTTGTCATGGACTCAAGAGTGCGTAGTGCATAGTAGCTATAGCTGCCATTACAGACAATAAATACACGTAAAAAAAAAATACAAATAACAGCTAAAAAACGTACACATAAGGTAAGGTACTTTACACCTATCAAACATCTTGCATTCTTTCAGACATCTGTTCAGTATATTAATAGTTTGGATGAATAAATGACCCTGATCAACTTGTTTGACAAAAGGAAAGCGACATACAGTTCCTCGCTCTGCCAGGAATGAGATGGACTGGTCCATACCGCCTCCCTCTGTGCCAATGTAGCGCTCACTTTTGGCACATATCTCAGCCAGTGCCACCTGGAGGATTAAAGAGTATAATAATGAGGATGAGAAAAACAATATAAACAGAACATTTGAAAATGACAAATACAATCTATTGAGGAGTGGCATAAAAGACAAGCCCATTGAAGTATATTTGCTTGTAAGATTGTTTATATTCTGCTGATGTTTATATTTTTAAATTTCATTTTTTCTTTGTGAATATTACATAGTTGAAATGGTAACAGTCATTAATCATTAATACATGGTAAATTGATAGTTAATTAAACTTAAGTTTTACAACAACAAAACAATTATTAGCCATTGACAAAATATGAACCATCTAAATGTAACTAATTATTTTTATTTTACACTAAACAAAAGAAAAAAGAAAATAAATTATAACATTACTTATAATAAGTAAACATAAATTATATTTTCCTTGTGTGTTAACAGAAAAATAACTAACTGAAGTTTAATTAACTATCAAGCTGCCATTTATTAATGTTGGTTATTATAAAGTGTTACTGTGAACATTGATTTGTAAAGCATTTTACCTTGGAGAGGGACTTTTGATTTGCCTCCATTGTTACGAGCCCGGCACAACAAACTAAGGCACTAGAACTGGACAGGCCGGAGCTCGGAGGAATGGTTCCATCTACGACACACGACATCCCTGCTAAATGAGCAATCCCACATTTCTCCTATGAAGAAAACACAGCAGGAAGGTTAATTAAGTTGGGGAAAGTATCACTTTACTACAGTACTGAATACTAAATTACCATGAATGAGGAAAATGTAGATTTTACCTGAATACCTTTTACTCCACAGAGAAAATAATAATGCCACTTTGGATTCTCTCTGTCGATGGCAATGTCCTCTGAACACGACACAGTGAAATCCCTGCAAACAGATGCTGTACATGCATTGCAAGCACAATGTAAATAGTCACCAATAATCATAGTTTCAAGCCTTACTTGTACTGAGGATTTGTGTTGGCCAGTGTGATTGTCCCTGACTTGTTCACTGAGACGGCTGCGAGGATATTCGGTTCAATGGCCATTGGCAGAACAGAATAGCCACAGTAATCGATATGCTCTCCTGTAAAATATGAGAAATTAACAAAAGCAGAAGCCATTCATCTACCAATTAATACAAACATGTTTTAGCATTGAGCAAATAAAATGCCAATAAAAATGAGTGTGAAAAAAAGATTTTTGATAAATAATCATCAGTAATGTGGATATAATGATTAAGTGGGTAAAGAACAGCTAGAACAGTTCAGAAACATTTAAAACCAGGAAAAGCCAACACTTATATTACGATATTACAATATACAAAATAAGTAACTAGTCTCAAATCACGATTTCAATAGATAGAATATTTATAAATTGCCCAGCTCTAGAAGCTTTGTCCATTATTTTTACAGTCTGTTCTTGTAGGTCCATTGTATAAAGCAACATCAGCCCAATATGCTAGAATTGACAATCAACTAAATCCTAGGCTATATCAAATTAAATTACCTATTAGATTGACCCTTCCAGGTGCACATGCATAGAAGTGAGGAGATTCTCCATACTTTGTTTCAAAAGTATTTTTCAAGTTTTGCAGCCTGTAAAGAATAATAAATGAAGAAATAAAGTGAGTATCACATTCTTTCCTCGTCCCTCTGTCTCCCTGACAATCAGCATGGCTTCCTGTTACTCACCTTTCATTGGCAGTAATCGCAGTCTTTAACTTTGGTGGGTGTGTGGCCATTTCTACCTGTATAGAAAAACAATGAATGTACTACTTGTTGTCAGACAGGAGAGCTCAAAGCTTTTTGCAGACCCTGGCCGCGATCAGCTGACTGTCACAAGAGGATCCCGGATGCCAAAACGCTGACCTGCGGTCAGTTCTAAAACGCGAATTCAACTCAGTTAATAGATGTTAAGTTTCTGTTTGTAACGGAGGAGCTGACTCTGAAACAGTTGTTTGAGGCTGCAGGAGCCAAAAACACGGAAGTTGTCTGGACAGGAGGCGTGGTTGTCGCGCAGGACGATGACGTAACAATATACCCTTTCATTTTCACCTATTTTGGTATTATGTTGTTAATACAGACGTTAAACGAAATATTTTTGTTTATGTTTTAGATTAACTTCTTCATGTTTAATATTGTATGCATTCAAAGTTAAAATGATGCTATGTGTTGATTTCCTCTATGAAGCGCTGTACCACCACAAGATGGGAACATAATATTATATTTGTATTGCTATACATTGACCCAGGTGTTGTTTCCAAGACAAGATTTGTGTACAACATCTACACACTACTTTGAGAAGAGAACCAATGTAATATCCCTCTATTGGAGAACATGTTTATGCACATAGCTGCTGCTTCTCTGATTATGGATGAACATGAACACACACAATTTCATATTTGTTTTACTTGCAATAATCACATTTTGTGATTTCATGTATCTGCAATTTGTATGGTAAAAAAACGGATTGTAGTGGCTGGGTTGGATCAGAGGGTAGAGCAGGCACACATAAAGGTTTATGCCTCGACGCAGAGGTCCAGGGTTCGAATCCGACCTTTGACGATTTCCTGCATGTCTTCCCTCTCTCTCTCTCCCACCTGGCTGTCCTATCCATTAAAGGCGGAAAAGCCCAACAATAACAATTAGCTTATGTGTACAGTCTATAACCATGAGAGACTGTTGCTCTGTTTTCTTATTAATCAATTTTTGAAGAAAGAGGCTAGTTCTTTGAGTTTTGTCAGGTAAAAGCATGATTCATAGCACTAATGTTCTTTTCGTCTTGGCTTCGTTTACAAGCAAACACGGCGACTACATTTCCCACAATTCTAGAGACGCTGTTACCATGGAGGCGTGGATAGCTAGATAGTTCTGAGATTGGGTTGGCTGTAGCAACAACAATAATGTTTAGAAAATTACTTTCTACCATGCATCTTTTGTTATAGCAATTGGTAGCTATATAAACTTGTATATGCGTCTGTTAGTGAAATAATATGTGCTAAGTTATATATTGTGTATATGAATGTGTTGTGTTCTGCCCTCAGTGGTTTGGCGCTGCTAATGCGCGCGAGTTTTCAAAGTGGGCGAGTCTGCGGCACTTAAAAAGAGGACGTCCAACCGGCTAACCGGAGTTAGCCTCACATTCTGCTAGGCCAGATTACACGCAAACTGGCACTAAACGTTGTATCGGCTAAGGAATCTAATGTTACACCGTTGATCAAACGTATTCGGTGGAGGTTTTTCAAAGCATGACCAGGTCGTTTTTATTTTATTGCCTGGCTTGTTGTTGCTAAGGCAAGCTAAAATGGACAAATTAACGCTACTTGCTACGCTAGCATCTCTGCTTTGTAATGTAAACAGTCGTGTGGTTAGCAGTTAATAACGTCTTTTAAATAAAGGAATACGCAACTCATCAAAAGACACGTCTGTCCGTCTGTCCCATTTATGCCAACAGGTAAGCCAACGCTATGTGTCTGTTTTGGCTGATTCATATCTGTGCTTTTTACGCTAGCTAACTTGTAACGTTAATGTTAGCTAGCTAAGTTAACAATGGCCATCCAATGCCAACTTCGCACATAACAAATACATTCCCTGGTTGTTTGTGATGTCCTCTCAAGTTTGTTTTGCACCTCTTTTCGCAGAGCACCCTACAGGCTCTGCATCATGTCTATTGATTTTGACAGTGCTGCTCTTCAAACCCAGCATGATGAAGAAGAATACGACCAGGAGGACTATGCAAGAGAGCAAGAGGTATAACGCATAGCTGCAGCATCGTAAAGTTGCTGGAATAACGTTTTTGTTACAGTTACGTTTGTGTCTAGTTGTTGAACCTTCCTGCGTCACTTTCCAGTGGGATTTTGTCAAACCGTAACGCGCTGTGATTGCTTTAGCTCCTGCTGGTTTCTTGATTGTACATATTTTAAAACATCAGTTATCTAACATATCAGAAGACCGGATATATCCAGGGCATGTTTAAATTATAAAACATGTTTTATGTGCAGTGATGTAGGCATTACTTGTCACTACTTCAGTTATTACGCAATTACTATCACCACTGCAGATTGTCATGTTGACATATTTACAAAAATATGTATGCTCATTTTTTTTTAACATTACTTTTGCCGTCTGTATTTGTAGTTTTTCTTAGTTAATGTTGTTTATTTGCTAAAGCATTTGAGGCGTGAAGTTCACAAGCACCATCAGCTTCACATGCTGTGTTATTACTCACGCCTACAATCTGTTGCACCATTAACCTGAGCTGTTATTGGCTCAAGGAAAAAGCCTCCTTCCAGGTGTGTCACACATAAACTAGCTCTGCCCTAGGTTTCCCTACTTTCTCTCTATAGCTACCTTGTTTCTGTGCTTGGCCCCAGTTGTACTTGCAGGCATGAAGAAACTGTCACTGAATGTCTTACCAGTGGGTTTCAATACTCAGAAGAATGGGACTTTGAATATTAATTGTCAAATGGATTTTTTTCCTTTGGTATAGTCTATTTAGTATACACAAGTTGGTGAAGTGGAAAATGTTGCCATCAGTAATTGGAATGTTTCTGCTCCAGTTAACCTTGCTATATGTTTTGTCTAAACGGAGAATGGAGTTCTTTGGGAGCAAACCACAGCAATACCGCAGAGAGCCTACAACATGCCAGGCACTTTTTGAATGTTTCACACAGAACGTCTTCTCTGCAGAAAGATTAGGCTAGGAGGTTATCATGTGGCTTCACAGCTGAAGCAGAAGTGCCTCTTCAATCTTTGTTAAAGGTGTAAGCGGGATAATATGGGTCCTTTGGTTGTGGACACAGTGGAGGATTTGAGGAATATTCAGCGGTCATTGTGGGAAGTAAGTCCAGCTGGCTCTGCTTGTTCCAGCACACATGGCAGGTTGTAAAGCAGGTCTGGTCAGTCTCTTTCTAACACAGAGGTGGATGTGACTTGTTTTTGTGTCATTAAGAGCTAAGATGTTTTGACAGAAAATACATTATTTGTCAGTGTTGTGTTTCTCAGTTTGATTGTATGGACCAAAAGAGTAATCTGTGCATTTTATACAAGCAGTACAAATATTAGGACTGCAATGAACAATTACCTTCATTACTGATTAATCTAATAACCTAAATGCGGCAAATCCTCACGGTTAAACTACAGAACAGAAAATGTTGCTTGTTAAGTGATTTATTGATATGATTACTAGCAAAACTCTAAAAATGTACCCCTGGCCCTGACACTTTCCCTCAGACTGTCAGTAATTGCTTATCTGTGCTGTTTTTTTCTTCTATCTGCATTACTTTATAACTCTGTTGCGAAGCAACCTTGGTGACTCATTTCCATGTGCTATTTTTCCACAGCTCCACAAATTGCTCACCGACCTGCCCGATGACATGCTGGAGGACAGCAGAGACTCCTCCTCCCCAGAGCTAGAGTACTCTCCTTGCAGCAATAAAAACACTGGCAACAGGTAACACACATATTACTGTTGACACTAGTAATCTCAGAATTGGAGAACTCTGGATGTAGTTCAGAACAATCAAACATACCTGATTGCATTTTGATATAATTGTGCTTTTTTTACCCTCTCCACTCAGCCCACAGTCCACATGGACTCAGCAATGGTCAGATCATCCAAGGCCAACTACTCATGAACAGGTAGGTTGTTAGTTTTTTTTTTACTGATAGATTTTTATCTTCTGAACTTCCAAAGAAAAAAATACGGTATCACTATCACTGTCAATGTCTCTCTGAAGAACTGTGAAGTTGACTATGCTCAACGCTCCCATGATGAGTACGCTTATGAGGATGGAGCTGTTCAGATCAATGGATATCACCCTCAAAGTCAACCTCTGCCTCACACCTGGAGCCAGGATCATCCTTTCACCCAGGGAGATTATATATACACCAGCATAATCACAGAAAAATCTACAGAGACTTCTCTCACAGACGAGTATGAGTCCAAACCCTACCCTCAAGTCACTAATACTGCTGTTGTGTATAATGGAGAAGGAGAACACAGAGACAACCAAAACCATGGGGACCACAATAAGGACAGAAATAATTTTCAAGTGAGTAGAGTATGTTTGGGCTATTTTGTCATTGCAGATTTTTTTATATTTTATCATACATGTGACTTAAATGTACTGTATGTTATTGTGTATGAAATATTGTACATTTTCCTTTTAATAATTTGAAATAAACCCTCTTTTATCTGGCCGTCCACCAGTTGTCAGCATAGTGTACAATTTCTCTTTTTTTGTGTATGTGTGTTTTAAAAAAAAGTTTATTTGTGTAACTTTGACTTGGTTTATTCTTGAGTTATTGAACACAGTACTATCTTTATTTCTAACATACGGTGTTACTTTTGTTTTAATTTTCATAATTTAAAGTCTGGAGCATTGGACAGAGTGGATCAGCACAAGGCCAGCTACAATCCTCACCATCCTGCCCATCAGCCAAAGATGTTTAACTCACAGGCCATCCACCAAGAAGGTCAATTTGACCATCTACAAAGAGAATTCCTTGACTCGACACAACGTGAGTCTTACAGTCTTGATTTAGTTGCTGAATTAATAGCACAGTACACAGTATAGTGACATGTAAACCCCAGTTATAGTTGAAAAGTGATATTGTTACCATAAATGTCAATTTAGGAATTTATGAAATGTAAACAAATTCATCCCACGTAAATAATCAGAAGTATTGTTTTGTTGTCACACTGCCATTGAGCAATCGATGAGCTGCTCCACTGTGGACAATAGTACATAACATTGGGTTGTTTTGATTGAGACGGACTGAGAAAGGGGAATTAATTAATGTATGACCATGTACCAGCCAGCCATAATAACTATCACACTTTGACAGTGTTATTTCTGATCAGTTTACCATTGAGATTCATCAGCCTCCAGAC